>NC_051209.1:910820-915042 GCF_015220075.1 Falco rusticolus | reverse complement strand
GTAATTATGCTAATTATCCAGCCAGCTTTAATATCCTCATATTTTCTAGGAGGTTTATGATCAAACCTGTTCCTTTAATTTACTTTCCCTGCCATCGGAGCCAGGGTGTTTTGATTTGATGCGCTCTGACACATGTACATCCCTCTGCGGGCTGTTACGGCTTGTCAAGGCCACAGGGAGCTTAGACATAACTGTCACAGCTGACAAGAATTTTAAAAATGATGCCTCCTAACTAGTATTTAGCCAATGTTTGATGGCTTCTCCCATCTATAACATTATGCCAACAATGCCTGTGCATTTCAAGGTTTCTTTTTTTTTTTTTTTCAGCATAGTAAATTTCTTGGGAAACTTTCACATATTTACCTTTTCACTTGAAAGGAAAGCCCTGACTGTTAGATTAACATTTATCTGTGGAAAAAACCCAACAAAACAAATCCAAGAAAACCTAGAAATTTTGGAGGCCAGATCCTTACAGCTAGTATAAACCCAATGCGTATTATAAACCCAATGCAGCGACTAAGAAGCTGGACTTTTGATGGCTGGAATGAATTGCTTTAAGTAATACATATGAAAAATATCATTTGACATTAAAATCTCATTATCTTCCCAACCGCCTGAAATACAGCGTGGTTCAAACCCTACCAGAATGGATGATAGAAAGTCCTGCTCATTCAATGAGTATTAGCTTACTTAGGAATATTTACTTTCATGTTTATAAAGTTTCAGTGCATGTGCTCTGCAGGATATGGGTTTCATTAGTTTTTCCATTTCAAGTTTTGCTGTGTGCTTGCTTTTTAAAAAAAAATAAAATAAAATCTGAATTTTCATGGCTTGGGGCTACCACAAATTTTTCTCCCCATTAATGTGATTTAAATACCCACACCCACCCCCTGTTACTGTTTATCTGAATTACCTCATGTCACTACATGAGAAAAATTATTATTTTTTTAAATATTTTATAGATTTATTCGTGGGCCATGCAGAGGGTTTGCATCGCAAGCTCTGTGTCTCCCTGCAACAGCAGCATTGGAGACATGGAAATGGTGCGGTGACTTCTGCGGAGCCTGGACCAGCATCAGAGCTGCCCATGCCCCAGTGCACGGGTGGATGAAGGTCCATCATACCTCTTTCATTTTCCTCTCAGATACAGAAATACAGCTCCAGCAGACTCTGTGCAAGCAAGCGTCAACGAGCTAACCAGCTTTTTCCCTGCATACAGTTGCTTTTCACCCATGCTGGATCTTACCTTCAAGTGACAATCCCCATCTAACCCCAGCGATTTCCCTATGTCATTAATTCAAAGGGCAGAGGGTCAGCCCTCCCCACCAAAATGCAACCATGAAGCTGCTCAGCCCAACACTGCAACTGCCCTCAGGACTTCAGGGATGAGGATGCCGCTTGGAGAAGATATGGAAGATGACCCATGGTGCATGGGAGAGAAGGAGGTACCTCAGCTCCTTCAACTTGAACGAGAGGACCTGGTGGTGGAGATACCTGGGCAACACAGCAGCAAGCCTCAACACACCCTCTTTGAATTTGCTTGGAGTTATCAAATTCTTACCTTGTAGCAACAGTCGCCAATGACCCATCAGAAAGACCTTCAAATGGGAGAATGTTCCTGACGTGAAGGGTGTGAAAGAGCGCTGCAGAGGTGTGAGACTTGGGGAAGGGAACAAGATTAATCTCTTGGTTGAATTGGACACTGCCTTAGACAAAAACGTGGATAGATTCTGAAGGAACACTCTTCCCTTGAGAGCTAAATCATGGCAGCCATGAGGAGTCAGGCTCCCTCCATCCTCCCACCACAGGCTGAGCAAGCAGATGAAGGAAACAGATGTCCAACCCACAACCAGGCACAGGGACAAAATGGATCTTACAAGAGCTGAAGGGGAAATCCAGGCTGCTGGCTCCACCAGGTATCCCAGAATAGAAGCTGTAACAGGGGAAAGCTGCTCCTAGGAGACCTCCCTTCACTATCTCTGATCTCCAGTACTACAGGGGAAGAGGAGTTAGCAAGCAAGGAAACCTGTAGGACATCCCAGCTGTGAGGAACAGCATTTTAGATTCAGGATGAATCAAGTGGGCAAATCTCTGGCTCAGGAAGTCAAGGATCATCCCAGATGGATCTCAGGGACCTCAATAACCTTTAGCAGACTGAGGGATGAAGACTCCCTCCAAACTGCTTCACTGACCAGAATCATCACAGCATCATCCTCTTCTTCAGAGCTTCACAAATAGTGAAGCTCAGGGGATCAGCTCCAGGAGAGCTCCGCCACGCAAATCTGCAACTATCTCAGAAAGACCCTGGGCATGAACCTATGAAAAAGCAGGAACACCAACGTTCCTTGGTCACATGAGAAATAAGCAGGCTGGGGTTATTTACATTGGACTAACCCCACATCACATGCCTTTGAACTAATTTCAAAATATATCTCCTGCCTGGGGGGGGAAAGTGAAATTCCACTCAATCTCCCAGAGTGTTCAAGGACAAGCAGGAGAGGAGCTGCTGAGACAAGCAAATCCTGTTGTCTTCACACCAAACCCACAGGGAAATCGGGACTGCCTGACAGAGGAAAAGGTAATCTTTTTGATACAGCAAACTGTAGTTGACAGACCAGAACGCTTTGCATGAATGCCTTTTAAAAGAGCCCAGAGCTTTAGGGCATGAATGTGAAATTCCTGTGTCTACCAAGACTACACCAAGGCTACTAATGTTGCCTGTGTGAGCTACTCCAACCCAAAAAGATGCCGTTTGCTAACACTAACCTGGGGAGAGACAGGCTTTTGTTCCCAACCACTGAATGAGTCTTGCTGCAGCATGAATGGTGACCAGGTTGTTGTGGGAAAGTCTGGCAGGAGAGTAAAGAGAATGGAGCTCCATCTGGGAACACCTGAAGCAAAGCTTATATATGAAACCTCACGTGAAGAACAAACACCATGTGCCCAAGAGCGACAGACACCATCTGACCACAGTGGCTGGCTGGGACATCAACGGCAGAATTAAGTTCAGCATAGTGGAAACCTTACCCATAAAAGTCAAAGCTGTCTTGCCAGGGAGTCACAAGATGCTCTCACAAACTCCATTCTCACAATACATGATTCCACTTGAGCTTGGCACCCACCCAAGACCACAAGGTCTTACGTGCAAGCACTGTAGGATATTGTCAAAATATGCTTTTATGGCCTTTTCCCAGATTCTAGTTGTCCTAGGCTTTGTGAGACCTCAGGTTTTGTACAAACCATTTTGAGGGGGAAATGACCCTTCTCAATGACACAGATCAAGAAACTGCTTCCCTAAGCTGTAAGATAATGAGGCCAGAGTTAAATAACAGCACAGATAATTTGTGGGAGACAAGACAGTCCTGTTGTTAGGAAGTAGGGAGGGAAATGAAAACCATGAAGGGGTGCAGAGGTGGCCTGAACTTAATCCAACAGCTTTGAGAAAGAGAAATGTTCACATCCAAACAGAAGTTATTGTGCCAGATCTAACAATAGCTGGAGGACCTCCAGAACTGAATGGCCACGCTACGGGGGGAGATTTTCATGTTATATGAGAAAGGAAAATTCACAGGCAGAAATGTACAGCAGCAGACTTGTCAAAAAAATTTAGTTTTGAAATAGCTGGAAACACATGGGGTGACAATCTCAGGGAGGTTTCCTGGCTGGAAAGATGATCAAGGGACCAAACTGTCTCCTTTGCTTTTATTCAACAGTCCCATGTAATCAACACTTTTCCATGTAACATTTCAACTCTGTCAGAAGTGTCTGGCTTTTTTTTTTTTTAATCCAAAGCTAACGAAATTTGGTTGCTTCTCTTGTGCAGATTGAAAACTATCATCAAGCACTGTTCAACAAAGGCTTTCTTGGTAATTCAACTTCCTTAAAATATTGTAATCAAAGCTACATTTTTTTTTTAAAGAGTAATAATTTTCAAAGGATTGAGTTATTCTCAATGCAACGCTAAAGCCAAAGTGCTAATTTGCTTTTGTACTTTTAAACTTCTTCACTCTTAGAAGCACTAGGTTGTATTTAAAACCCTGCTAGGCAGTGAAACAGCATGTGTCACTGGTCATTCTCACCCACCTTCTCTGTGAGGTGAGAAGTACACAGACTGTTGATCAGATGCTTTGGAACCATGCAGGTTGATGCCCAAGGTCAAACAAGCTTGTCTTACGTAAGGAATCAAGGTCAGTGAGGGTCCTCGGGCCTTGCACAAAGTAGT
>NC_051209.1:860881-910720 GCF_015220075.1 Falco rusticolus | reverse complement strand
CCCCCCCCCCCCCCCCCCCCCCCCCCCCCCCCCCCCCCCCCCCCCCCCCCCCCCCGATCACAAGCAGCCTGCCTTGAACTTCATTGGTTCATGTCAAAGCTGAACCAGGACCTTGGCTTTATTTCTTGGAGCTTTGGCTTGTGAGCTGCCCAGATGGAGCCCCTTGGGAGTTTAATAGAGCCACCCCCCACTGCTGGCCTAATTGGCTGAAAAGCTGAACTGGGAGGCGGATCTGAGGGCATTGCTCAGTAGGGCTGGATTCCCCTTCCCCCAACTCTCCACCCCCACCTTCCCCAAAGCAAAATATCTCAAACACTCAAAAAACAGTAAGGAAACATCTGACGCTGTCCTACTCTAACCTGAATATGAAGAGAGAGGGATGGGCACCATCTCACTTTCTCGTGTGGTTCTTCAGAAAAGTATGTATGTGGCAGTAGGTTTGAGCTTCTCCAGTATGACAAAACCAGGTGGCTTGTATGTATTTGTAGGGGAAGAAAGAATTAGTCCTCCTGGAATCTCAAAAGGCAGTTTTTGGAGGGGTTGCAGGTGTGCAGTAGAAGTGAAATATCCTCTCTTGCCTGTTCCACTGAGTGATTTAACTAGAGTGTATTTTATCTGAAAGGGAAAAGACTGGCTTTGATTTTTGTTTGAGCTTCATAGAGACTTCAGGTTTTCTGCAAGTTGAGGTTATTAGATTTGGGGAGAACTTTCTCAGATTCTGCTGAGATTAAACTGTCTCCTTGTTGTTTGGAACAACACAGGCTAAAGGATCCAGAAGCAGGTCATAAATTAGTTTTTTGCCTCTGTTCAATGCAAGATGAAATACTTGTTTTATCATTTTTCTTAAGTCTTAATGACTTTGGCTTAATGTAGGAGACATGCAGTACTGCATAAGCTGTGCCCTTTAAAACTTCAACTCTCAGTATTGTTTAACCTAACATAAGGTCTTGATGCTGCTTTAAATGGTCTCTGCTTCAATTAATGTTGCCTTATTGTGAGACCAGTACTATCACAGGGGCACATGTGGAGGGAAAGGGTGGATAGTCTCTTATCTTCTAAAAGATTTAAAACATTGCGCACTTGGTGAAATTGATAAAGAATCTTGTCCAAATTCCAGGATTAATGAAAAAAACATTGCCTTTTAAAAAATTACAAAAATGGGAATAAATTAGGGAGGAAATGAGCTTGTAGACTCTCTCAAATACCACAAATTATTTCTCTCTGTCTTCTTTCCTCAGGAGCTTAACTTCTGTCTTCTTTGTTCCAGAAGAGCTCTTGCAAATGAAATTCCTCTAAGCCAGAATACTTCTAGTAAAACCAGGAGAGATCAGAATTCTTTATTTCAAGTTTAAGATGAATAAGCAGACTTATATGAAATGTTGCATAAGGCTTTAGAATAAATTAGCCAGAAATCGCTTCATATTTTTGGTAGCACCAGTGTGTTTATAGTATGTTCCAGACACTCAAGAAAGGAAAATTTCCCTTGAAGATTTCAGTCTGCTAGCATGCTGCCCTTAAGGTTTTCTTCATCTTCTATGCTTAGTTATTGCTGGGATCTTGGGCTTAATATTTAATACTTGTTCCAGAGAGCCACAGTAGAATGGAATAATAGCAGACATGACTCGAAACTGTGACTTGAAAAGTTGCCAACTGTTGCATGGACACATGTTGCAAGACACTGACCAGCTATAGAAACATGTGTGCATCAGGAAGCAGAGATACAGTACAGGGGCAGAGATGAAACAAATACCACCAAAGGTAGGCAACTTGTAAATTTTCCAGTGTTAACCTGTTGGGAATAACAGCATGTGCTTCCTGTGTTCCATCAGTCTAAAGAAACGCTCGTACCTCTCTGGGCAACAGAGTACTCCTTGAGTGTTCAGAACTTCAGTTTTAAGGCACAATCCAGAGAATGTGGAAGGGGATAAAACAGTGGAAGTCTTCTATATATTGCACTGCTGCCTTGATACTAATGGTTCGGCTACAGTTGAGCTCAGAAGGTGGTCTTGAAAATCTCCCTGCAGTTATTTACAGAGTCTCAGGATGTTGCTGCTGTGTTGTAGGAAGAAAAAAGATCAGATTTGGGCTATGGTGTTGGGGCTCAGTAGAAGAGTGAGTAAAGGAGAGACAGTGCAAAGAATAAGCGATGGCGAAGCATGCTTAAGGTCCTTAAAAGCAAAGGCCATAAATGTACTTAGTTTTTGGAGATGATTGGCTGTAGACTACAAGGAAATCACAAAAACTGTTGCATGGAAGAAGAGACATTACATATTTAGCATGTATTTAATCTGTGGCCATTTTAGTAATGTGGAAATGTTTCTTGCAGTGTCGGCAAAGATTGTTTTCTGGGTGTGTTTAGGGGGGAGAAGCATTTTATTATTTATCTTCTTTGTGGATGGAGAAAGCTTACAAGGAAAAAGACCAGAGGAATATTTTTAGCAGGAGGCTAGTGTCAACAGTGACAGTGTATGAGAGAATGATTCTTTAGGAACAAAGAACAAAACTCCTGGTATCAATTTGAAGACAAAAGTTACAGGTGATGGAATGGGATTTGCTGGTCAAAACTGAGCTGCAATAGTGACTCCTAAACCCATTAGTATAAACATGGTGTCTGATAATGTCTGAGGTGGATACATTAGAACCCAAAGGAAATGTAGGCCTCCTCACTCTTATTTGAGCTGCTGCCAGATGTTCAGCAGCAGACATGTACTGCCTGCCTTCTATCTCCAAATTCCTCATGAGGTGTAGATTTTTTGTCTTTGTACTTTTTATTTTAATTAAAATGTTGAGAGCTTTTAGGATATGACCAAAAAGATACATGGAAAGATAACTGCAGGCTGATAAAATTTTTCTGTGGTCTTTAGGTCAGTCCTTATGCGGTGTCTTCAAGTACTTGTAATTTAATTGAAGTAGTAAAGCTTTCAGGCTTGGCATCTGTCCAGGGAAGCTTCCCAAACTGTATGAGCTGCGTTCAGATGCTTGCTTTGTGACAAAAGGCTGATAGCCCTTTATTTGGGGGAGGGATGTGATTCAAATGTAAGGAATCCTGAAGCTTGTGGATGAGAGAGAATACAAACAGATCTTCAGCAAAGCTTGCAGTGGTAGAACAAGAGGGGCTTTCTGAAACTAGGAAGAGAATAAATTAAAATAGCTAGAAATACTTCTTTCAACAGTGGGCAGTTAGATTCTGGTGCTGTCTGCCATAAGAGATTGTGGAGGCAGACTCAAAAATTGGTTAGATGAATTTGTGGACAGCAGGTCCCTAAATGGCTGCTAAAGAGAACAGGTAGGAATGTAGCCTTTAATTTCCTGCTGTAACAGTTTAAGAAGTTGAAGAACTATGAGGAGAATGAGCTACATAAACCTGCCAGGATCATGTGCTTTCCTTGAGTAGCATATCCTTTTGCCACCTTTGGAGACAGAGCACTAGGCTAGATGCACCACTCCTGACTCAGAGTATTTCTTATTAATTTCTTTATTGCGGCTTTTTTTTTGCATAATTTGCATTTATCCAAATTGCTTATAGTTAAACCTAATCATGCCTTGCAATTTGCAGTGCCTCCTCCAGGCTGGGAGCAGAGTGCCACTTCTGCATAAATTAAGGTGGTTGAAATATTCTCCCATGAGTTACTCATCACAATCAGCTGAACTATTAAGCTGAATGAAGTCCTGTCCTACTTGTCACATTCTCTCTGTTCACCTTTTGAAAGATACGGGGCCACTACTGGAATAACTTAGTGAAATTCTTACTGCTGCTTCTGGCAAACATCTGAAATGGCAAAACAGTAGCTGGAAGGAAGAAGTTAGTTTAAGCCTCCCAGACTTTCAGTCTGCAGCTGTGGTGTATGTTGTGTTGTGTGGGTTTTTTAATAGCTGCTAAGCTGTAATAATCATTGTAATAAAGGGCTCTTTAAATGTGCCCCTTTGTGGTTTTTAGGTGGCTTGGTTTTTTAAAAAAACTAATTTTCACAGGGGTAGCAGATCAACCTGTGCTTTTTGACAACTACAGAAGCTGGATGAGCCTATGTCTGTAATGGAACAGGTTAAAACTGAGTGTAATATCTGGAAATTTCTGATTAGTTAGGTCTGTGCTTACAGTCTTGGAAAGGGGAAAAGAATTTTTTTTCTTCTGATTGTCGGCACAGTATGAGTGTTCAAATATAAAGAAAAACTGAAATGTATGGGGTTTCTGAATTCTTTCCTGCTGTAAGACTTAAATCGCTCAATGTGCATTTGAAGCAGAAAAGGAAGTCTTAGTTAAAAAAAAAAAGAGCACCAGAGAATATAGATGATGTAACACTGATCTATATTTCATTTTAAGGGAGAGAATACTGCAAAATTGGACACATCATTACAAGGAGTATTGTAAAGTTGAAAAATTAGTTAAAAGCTTTGAGAATATTTAGAGGGCCTGGAAGAATAGGCAATTTACCTTGGTGGTAAATGAGACCGACCTTACTGAAGCGTGTGTTGTATAAGGCAAACAATCGAACGAGTATGCTGGGGCATTGAAAGGTGTCAAATTTGAAGCTAAAGAACAGGAAATATGTGTATTATCTGTTAGTGAGCTCCATAAACAGGAGAAGAATTGGCATGTGGATAAGTGATGATAGTTGTACTTGATTGCCTACATCTGTCAGCATTGAATGTAACATTCAGATATTACACCATCAATTGCTAGTGTTTAAAATATGATTTTTGAAGCAAAAGAGGCTATCTTCTTTGGTTTGGCCTTCTTGAATTTCTTGTGTATGCCTCTGAAGCATTTAACGCTGGCCTTGCTCAAAAGCTGAAGTCTTTTTATAAAGCTCAGTGACTGCCATTCCCTCTCAGAAATCTAGCATGAGGATTTCTTAAAACAGCAGAGGCCTTGCAAGCCTCCTGTTTCATCTCTGGAGCTAACTCTGTCTGCTGCATTAGGGGTCTAATGTGTTTCACTCCCAGGTCTGCAGACAGTTCAGAACATGTGGAAAGGGGAGTGAGTGTAAGACTGCTTGATTTGGCTTTGCCGCCAAAATAAATGATCTAAATTAAAGTACATGCCCAGGTCACATTTCCAGTGCTGTAGTCAACACTAACACCACTGTTGAAGGCTGGGGCTGGAGTCTTGAATCCGCACTCCTGTAACCCAGCTGACATCTGCCTGAGTACTTACAGGAGGACTGTGTGTGAGCTGCTGCAACTTCTTAGCCTGAAAGAGAACTAACTCGGTAGAAAAAATGCTCAGCTTGATTTTTACTTGGTTATCTAGCTGCAGTGTTTGTGGAAAGGTATTAGCAAAGGTGCAGTGGCGCTGGTGGTGCCACAGGAAAGAAAGGAAGGAGACCTGGGCTTCCTGTGGCAGGAAGCTCTTGCAATGGCTTGGCTCCCTATGAAACTGTACCCTGAGTGTCCTGGTAAGGGTTTAATTTGAAAATGTTGGATATTGAGTTTATTTTTCTTGTTTGCTGCAGCCAGGGCTCCAGTGTGATGCTTTTGCAGTCTGCAAAACCTGCAGTCTGAAATATTTGGGACAATTCTGTAATTTAACATTATTGAAAGAATAAAAGTTCTTTTCATATTGTAGTCTTATGTGAAATGGAATGTTTTGACTCTTTACCAGAGTCTCTACTGACAGGATAAGGAGCAATGGTTTTAAACTGAGAGTAATTTAGATTGTATATAA
Organism: Falco rusticolus; assembly: GCF_015220075.1. NCBI lineage: Eukaryota > Metazoa > Chordata > Aves > Falconiformes > Falconidae > Falco > Falco rusticolus. Next base: position 905,055 of record NC_051209.1, on the reverse strand, counting down.
GGAAGAAACTTGCTACAGTGATGGAGGTAAGGCACTGGAACGGGTTGCCCAGAGAAGCTGTGGATGCCCCATCATTACAAGTGTTGAAAGCCAGGTTGGGTGGGGCTTTGAGCAACCTGGTCTAGTGGCAGGTGTCCCTGCCCATGGCAGGGGGCTGGAACTAGATGATCTTTAAGGTCCCTTCCAACCCAAACCATTCTCTGATTCTCTAATTTAGGATAGATTAGTTTGAATGACTTGCATAAAGTTACCAGTGTTAATCTTGAGTCCCTGTTAATTGGAACCTCTGTCTCCTTGACCAAAGCAACTACAGTTTTCTGGGGTCTTATCTTTAAGTGCTCTTAAAAGCTTTTTTTATGGAGGTATAATTTAGTTGAAACAAATGTCATTCCAACTGAATATTCTGTTTTGTGGAAGTTGAAAAGTTATGATTTAAAGTTACCTGTAAAACGTAATGTAGTGTTTGATGACTTGTTGGTCCTCTATGAAACTGCAAAGACATGAAAAGGTGTAAATTAGCCCTGAATACTGTAGCCTGAAGTATCCCAAATCAACTGTGCTGTTTTGCAGATGGGAAGTTTCAGTAAGATGAAGTTGGTATATTTTGGATAGAAGTGAGGAGTATGCCTGTACAGGATGGAGAGGCATGTAAGCTGCCTTGAAAACTCAAATAGAGTAGCCTGAAGGTAGTGTTAACTCTTAGCTAAAACAAGGTCTTTTTGGCTGACTGAGCTAAGTTACGCAGCTTGGAAATACGGCAACTTTCTGTACTTCAGATACTCAGTTGCTGCCTCAAAATAAGATTGCTTTTGACTTCAGTGCCATACTTCTAGTCGTATGACTGTTATGTCCTCAAGCAATTTCTAACAGCTGTCTGCCTGAAATAAGATGGTTGATTTGGGGCTTATGTTTTAATACCTAAAATGAGCCTAATAAAAGCTGCAAAAACAAGGTCTTTTTTTTCTTCTATCATTTCTCTTTTAAATAATTTGAAGTGCAAATTGCAGTGAATGCTGAACATAGCCCAAATTTCAACACCCTTCTAATCTTTCATTTTATATAAACAGCCTGATCAGGTAGTTGATACTGAATGAAAGGCTATCAAAATTGAAAACAGACAGTTCTACTACTCAGATGCTTGCAAATTAAGATTTTAAATAGCCTTTAATGAATTTTGAAAGACTTGATGATTTTAAGTACTGCTGGTTGAGAAGATTCATTATCTGTAGGCTATTGAACTCTAGATGGAAAGGTGGCAATAATCTTATTGCCAAACTTATGAGTGAATTTCAAATTGGTGTCCCCAGTGGAACAAAAATTGGTAATTATTTAAAACATGACAGACAAAATGAGAAAAGGCTTGTAAAATGGCTGGCTGTTGAAGACTTCTATCAAGCTGTAATGACTAAATGACATTCCAAACACAATTTTACTTACTAAATTAATTTGGAGATGGGCAGAACATACATCTATGTGTATGCAACTTGTCAATTGCTTGTGGAAAAACTTAATTATGAAAACAAGCCAGCCTAGGTGCAAATCTAGACTCTAAACTACTGTATTTTCTGGAGTTGACTTTATCCAGGAAAGGCTTGAGGAAAAATTAAATGCCTAATCCAGCAGTAAACTTAGTCTGCACTAACTGTTGATGAGTCTGCAGTGAACTTGTATTTGAACTTTATTATCTGACTTTGTTTTGGGATGCAGTGCCTTATGGCATTTGGTAATGAAAGGTCCTAAGCGAGGTATTTATTTAATTTGAAACTTCAGTGCTAACGTGTCTGTTTTGGTTTGTGTTTTTAGGGATCAGACGGGAATCTAATTTATTGCTTGCTGGGTGTTTTGTCTGGTGAAAGTCATGTCATCCATATTGCCATTCACTCCACCAGTTGTGAAGAGACTTCTGGGGTGGAAAAAATCTGCTGGTGGCTCTGGAGGGGCTGGTGGTGGTGAGCAGAATGGTCAGGAGGAAAAGTGGTGTGAAAAAGCAGTGAAAAGCTTGGTCAAGAAGCTAAAGAAAACAGGACAGCTGGATGAGCTTGAAAAGGCAATTACCACTCAGAATTGCAATACAAAATGTGTGACAATACCAAGGTAAGTGCTGTTGTGTTTGAAATTTACAACCACTTAAGAAATGACTAAATGGATGTTTAGGCTATCCTGTGAACAAATGACTAAGAAATCAGTTGCATGCTTTTGATTCTTTAAAAATTATTTAAAACCTATTTTGGTTTTATATAGTGCTTGCTTACGAGTGAATTGCATACTTTGTAAAGTCAAAATTTCTAATAACAATTTACATTTCAATTTTCATTAATACATAGATTCCAATTTGTGTGTATTCTGGTGGTGCCTAGCATAGCTCTTAGCTTGTAGCACTGTCTGTGCTTTTATTTAATAACCCTGTCTATAATCAGAGGGGCATACTTGAACCTATACTTCCACTTAAAGACTAGTTTTTCCTTGGTCAACACTTCAGTTACAACTGAAAATATTAGGTATCTGGTAGCTTTATTTAGATTGTACAAGCTGCATCCATTCTCCCTTTTGAAGGGAAGTTTTCTCTTTGGAGGCAGGTTGTCTGAAGACCAGTTTATTTATTGCAATTATTATTTGTTACTGGTTAATGAAAGTGTTATTTATTTAATAACTTTGAGTATTTCTAGAACTGCTCTTCTGCTCCTGATATGCATATACATTTAGGTGAACGACTCTCATTCTACTCTTTTGACTTTTCTCAACTTAATTCATAGCAACTGCTGTGCAAGAGTCAAGGGTTGTGTTTGTAAGTATAATGCAGTCTGCTCTTGATTCATGTTGTACAGAAATCCTACAAAGGTGCCTGTGTAAGCCTGTTATGTGTGACATAAGTATCAAATCACTTCACAGGTGTATGTGTTCTATAAAAACGTTAGAGGATCTGGTGGCACAGGAATTTTCTGGGCACTTAGCCCCTTGACACTTAAAATAATTCCTAGAAGAGAGAAACTGCATCTAGTTTATGACCTTAATTTCTGTATTGGCACATTCATCCCAGCTATTTTTAAACTTTGTATTAATCGTAGTGCAGAATAGATTTGACTGGCGTCAGTACTGATTTCCATATAACAAATGTGTTATAGCTGTTACCTGATAATGGTTTTACCATTCTCGTCTGGATTTGACGCAGCTTTTGGGGAAAATCATGATTATGTGCTAAATGAATGACTACTTCTGTTCTTTTTTCTGTTCGCCTTTTGTTTTTAGTGCTGCCCTCTGCTTCTATTTTCTTCCCTAGACCAGTCCCAAAATTCTCTGGGTTTTCCTTCTGCTTTCTTCCTTTTGCCGGGTGGAAAACAATCAGAAATAAAAGATTAGAGCTTTCTTGTCTTTGTGTATTGATAGACTGGAACTTGACATGAAATGACTATGTGTTTAGCAAGTGTTTACCACAATGAAGACTAAATGCTTAATTGAAAGGTGTTTCATATGACAGAAGCTATAAATATGCCATACAGAGATTCACTTGATATAAAGTGTGTATCTAACTTTTAGAGCTCTTAAGAGCTCTTAGAGGGACTTCCTAGAGCTCTCCTGCAGGGAGTACTGGGGCAATAAATATTGCTATTTCAGAAGAATAGTTGTATTAATTTTGAAGCTGATGTTAGAAGAGACAAACCATATGCTAATATATCATTGTTTTCTTAGCCTACATTGAGTATGTTGTCCTGCTTGCATGACCTATTGTGTTAAAATAGACATAGTAAATAAGTCTTTAAAACAGAATACAAAGCTCTGTTGTACTCTGTATAACAACCTCCATGTTGTGAATGGACCAGCAGTTCTTGCTGGGCTGTGAGGTGCTGTTCTTTTTACAGTTGACTGGAGGATAGATGAGGACTGGACCTTGGTGTTACTTTTCTTGACTACCTTAGGAGTAAGCTGGTAGCTAGAGAGTTCTTCAAGTGATGTTGGCTATTATACAAGGTTTAATTTCAAACTAAGAAATGGCTTTGGTATTACAGGGTGAGATCATATCAAGGTTGCCAGCAGTGCTATACAGAATTCTTGTTTCACAGTTGGCTTTTAGACTGTTGATGTTATTTCACTTTGACAGCAGTAGTCTGGGCTCCCAAGAAAGAACAAATGTCAACTCAGTACTGTAATGACTTCTGTAGATTCTTGTTCTTGGGTTTAGTAAGCTAATGAAACTGCTGCTTGAGACCCGCTTTAATGAACGTCTTAAAGATCTGCAGATCAGCAGGGATAAATAATAAAACACTGAATTTGAAACTTTGTTTTTCCTTCCTAGTCAGCAGGAAGCTTGAGGTGCTAAGTTGCTGAGATGCAGTTCTGATGTGACAGCTGGGCTAACTTTCCAAATGTGCGTGTGTGTGTGTTTTTTTTTTTTTAACTAGCTTTAGATTTACTCACACTGTTTAACTCAGTGTAGATAAAGCGTGGGATGCTTCTGTTTGCCACTCTTGCATTATTCCCTCAGCAGAAGTTTCAGTTGTGGTTTTACAAGTTTCTGGTCCCCTTGGAGATTTTCAGAGAGTTTGATACAGTAGGTAACTCTACTATACTTTTTCATCATTAAAACCTAAAGCAACTGAACACCTACAAGCTTTTCTCAAAACTGAGACCAGCTTGGACAAAAGTTGAATTAAATTGCCTCTTCAGAAATCAGTGTATGCTTTGTCATCAATAGTCCGGCAGCGATTAGCATTGTATTGTTTCTGTGCTGTTCGTCAAGGTGCCTATGTACTAAGTGAGGCTGATAGCGTGTGTACTGTGCAAAAGCAGCTCATGGTAATTAACACAACTTCTTACACAGACTAATAGAGGTTCTGAGAAAGCAGAAGCAAACAGATGGAGTGGGTGTTCGCATTGCACAGCAGCAGGGGTGCTTAGCTCTTCATAAGTGGGTCAGTAATCTAGAGCAGAGGCTAAATAAGTACAGAGATCCTTTTGACACTAGCCCTCTAAGTAATTTGTAGTTATCTTGCTGAATCCTCCCAGCAAGCCAGTGGGATTCTAATCACATAATCCCTGTGTATCCTGAAACTACATGTTGGCATGTGAGTTCACTTTTCTAAAATATGTAGTGAATTTGGTAGATTTTAAGATCCTGTCTTCATGCACTTCCTTGCAGTTTTGACACAAATGGAACACAAGAAGTAGTCAGTGGAGAAACAACATAAACATCCCTTCATATAAGTAGTCTTCTAATGGAACAGTTTCTTCCTTATTAGCATGGATTGTTCTGTTGAAATAAATACTTTGTAACTAGTGATAGATAAAATCCAGGCCTTTAACAAACCAAACTGTGCCATGTAGCGAACAGTCAACTGGCATGTTCATAGTCTATCTTATTTAAAAAGCTTCCAGTGGTGACAGTACAGCCTATTAGAATCCAAAGTAGGGAAACGCAAACCACTCCTTTCAGTGTCCCAGTATTTTGATGTGATAAGCTCTGTGTTTTTACTGTCTTAGAGTATAGATATACTTCATGCTTTCTTCTTGCATCTTTTAAAAAAGACTTACCAAAACACAGTTGCTCTTGTAAAATGCCTGATAATGTACAACTAATAACAGAGTTTAGTTGGGGCAGGTTTGGGATAATGTTGACCTGGCCTCTTGTAGCTCCTATGTTTTCAAAATTTATAGAAAAGCTAGGGGAAGGGAAGCAGAACTGTGTCCTTCCTGAGCTGTAACTAGATAGATCCGTAGCACATGTTGAATTCTGCTTCCATACCAACATTTGGGTAATGTGTTAGGTCTTTATCTTATGTGAAGGGTGAGTAGTAACAGAGATGACCTGCCTATACAGGGTATTCCTCAGGCACAGTGGTAGTCCTCATCTGTTGCATGTTGTAATCTGTTCACTCTTCCACAGAAGTCTCCATCTTGCACTGTACTTTTGCTTACCTGTTGTTAAACCTGCAGACACACAAATGTCTCATTTCCTTGCTGGCAGTTTCCCTGTTCCACTGTTGGCACAGTTGGCATGATGCAATGCTGAACAGAGGCATATGAGAACACTCAGCGTATGGGTGCACCTTTTTTCTTCCTTTCAGTATATGCAGGAGCATAAAGAAGAGATACGTGCCTCCCATCGGACTTGGCATCTCTAGCTTTCATTCATTTTAGCTTTGCGTAATGACCATATCTTTCATGTGTGCCCTGACAAAGGCTATTTGTAGTTGGGAGGAAGGGGGCAGCTAAAAGATGCATCGGTGACAGTATACTTCTGTATTCTCTTCCAGATGTTTGTGTACTCATCTCAGTACAGTGTAAGGGTTTAATACAGCATCAAACAACTTCCTGATTCATACCTTAACAAACTTTCTTCTTGAACAGTTATATTTTTTGTTGACAGTAATAGTAGTAATTATATTACAGTTACTATGTTAACTTGCTTTTGATGCTGTGTGGAGCACCAGTACTCAACGTGACTTTTAGCTTTCATGGGAGGTCATGAGTTTCTGCAGAGGTGGTGAATTTTTATCACTGTTTTGTATTAGAGGAAACTACAGTGTGAAACAGCGATGTTGAATGTTGGTGAAAAGTGATCTGGCAGATTACTAGCTGAAGTAAGGTTTTAAGGCTAACTTCCTTAAATCCTAATTCAGAGATTCTTTGCTGGGGCGCTAGTACCTTGTGAGTGCTGTAGTCTTTGGCAAAATGCAGTGGTTGCTTCCAGTGCAGAGAGGAGGCTAATACTCCTGTCAAACCCTTGCTTTGGAGCCTGCTGTGCCATTAGTTTTAGAAGGTATTATCTGAAAAATGTTTGTTTTCGTGCTTAACGGTCAATATGTGTGTAGAAAATGTAGTGTAAATGTGCCCTCTTTCCTTCTTGCTTAACATGAGGATAGCATCCCTGTGCTGTTTCCAGGTTTTTGGAAGCTTATTTTGCATTTTTTGCAGCCTCCCAATTCTGACTTCAGTGGGAGAGGTAGTGAGAGGGGATCAAATCCTAACATTATTTTTTGAGGAACGTAGCTGATTTGTGGAATCTGTAGTCAACAATTAGATTTCTGAAGCACCTGGCTTCTGCTTCAAATAAGAGATGAATTCTGTATTTTTGTACCATCCAGAGGCAAAGAAGAAAACCCTGCAATGGGTTCCATGGTTTTGGTAATATGGAGGATTTTGAGGGAGTATTAGGAATGCAAAGCAGACAGCTGCAAGTGCAGTAAGTGTTTGGCTGGCATTGAAATTGAAATGAACCTTTGCTAACAATAGTGTTTCTTTGAGCTTGTTAGGATGAAGTAGTAATATTTTAAAGCTATATCTCTTGTGTATCTTTCACTTCAGCCAGTAGTGAAGGTTGGGAACTTTTGAAACTGCTGTCATGGAACCAGTCATACCCTGATTCTCCTGGGGAAACAATGTGCTGGTGGTATTTAAGCATTGCATTCAGAGTACCTTTCTAATATTTTTTCCTTAAAGTAAAAATGTGGTAGTGCATATTGACTGCTTCTGAAGGCTGTAATGCTTTTGGGTTGTTTTTTTTGTGAAGCAAAAATCTATGTATCCAGGAGTTTCTTTTCCATGTGACTTCTGAGCCTAAAAGGCTGTTCCTGATGTTGAAGTAACTAGTGCTATTGACACTTCTTTTCTTATACTTGCTTACAGTGTTCAGGAAATAAATCCAGTACATTTTATTTTTTTAATATATATTTCTGATGTATTTTTCAAGGATTCAGCTACTTAAAACTGCAGAATCTGGTGAAAGTTCATCAAACACATGAAGGCAGGACCATCTGACATGGTCAAAATTCTCTGAAGAAACTATTAATTTCTTTGTTATGCTAGTGTTATTTCTTTGTTTAGTTGTTTTGCAGCCCTTTCTTCATTCTCTGCAGTGAGTTAGGATATGGTTTACATAAGATAAGCAACCTAGGCATAGCTTATGGCACACATTAAAATTGTTTTCTGAAGGTCGGCTCTCTTTATTAGTTAGTATGAGTCTCCATACATGGAACTTAGTAGTGCTGATCGAAGTGTGTACAAAGGATTTAACAGCAGAAATAAAGTGGGGCAGGAAGACCTGTTTAAAGATGGGACAGCTGGCTTGGAACTGCTGTTTTGAGAGCAAACAGGTCTTTTAACATGACACTTTGCCTTTTTCTTCACCTGAGTAAAAAGTAATTTCTAATTTAGGTGTAAAGGGCACAGTTTTCCTTGAATATAACCCATGCTACCAGTTAGCATGTGTTTTTGAATTCCTTGGAAATATGTCAGGAAAGTGATCACACAACTGCATGCAGTATCCTAGTTTTAAGGATGCTTTTGATCACCAGTAGAGCAGAGTTGTCAAGCTAATGCGGCTTCTAGAATTGTTTTCAAGTATTAAGATCTTTCCCCAAAATAGGCTACTTCTATGGCTTTAACTTGACAAGGAACAAAGGAATTTCTGTATTGCTGTCCTCTGAAGATGGGTGATTTCAACAATTACACTGTGGGGGAAAGGTTCCTCTGGAAACTGTTCTAGGAGAGTTCCCAACATCTGCTGCTAAGCTCTGAGTGAGTTAGCTAACAGGACAGCAGCAGGGAGTTGGACTGGCACAGTAGATCCTAAAATAACACTGCTATCCAGACAGAGGTGAAGTCCGTTTTCCCAGAAACGGAACTTGGCACTTTTAGTTTGTAGCAGAGCTGGGATAATTCATGATGCGAGTTGGGGACGGACATTGATTCTTAATCATAGCTCACAAATTGCAAGCTGCTATGTATAAAGGACATCCTCAAACCATATAGTATATTTCAGTCTGAATGCATTCACTTAAATATAAATTGGTTCTATAAGTGTTTGAAGCCTATAGTTGAACATCTTAAGCTTTCTAAAATAAATATAGATACTTAAGACAGTACGTCAGAATACATTAAAGCACTGTTTTTATTGCTGAGATTACAGGAAGAACATGCTTGTAAATTGTTGATAAGCTGACTCCTTTTTCTCATGACAGGATTGAGGATGAAGCAGAGCCCCCTCTGCTTTTCTCTTGTTGGAATTTCAATAAAAATAATGCTGTAGAACAAAGCCAGAGAAATCTTTCCTGGAAGTATGGCAAGAGATAGCTGAGATTTTGGGGAGTGTTGGCCAAAATTAGCTTCAAAATCCCCTGATCCTCCTTGTGCTGTGCAGACATTGAATGTGTTCTGTTGGGAAGATGTATCTAGCAGGAAGATCAGATTGCCCTTGCTCTTATCAGTCCCATAAATATGATGGGACTTGAATGTTGTATCTACATGCCCTATAAAAGACAAAATCAAGTTCTTGGTGTTTAAGTGCGTTGTGCCAGGCTCTGGCCTCTGCAGGGCAGTGATGACAGAATGATGGTGTGCTTTGCAGTGGCTTCCTGTTGTGTGTGACATCTCCATCTTGGAGTTGGCCCTGTGCATACCTACTCCTGGTAGCTTGCTGTGTAGCTTCCTGACTTCCTATTAGTAAATGGTATTGTGCAGCCTAAATTTCAAGCCTAGGAAACAGCCAGGCAGCTTGCCAACTGAGTAGAGTCCAACTGCACTGCTTGAACATAAAATGTGAGAAGATGGTCCTGCAAGAGGAACAGTCTGTTGATGAAAGTGGCAAGCGCAAAGCAGTTGACTTCAGGGGTGTTTTTATGACATTTTGGAGTGTCTTTTCATGTGTGGAGAGTTTCTTTTGATAACTTTACAATGATAGCTTTCAACTGATCCATGTTCCATAGTGCTGTATTGTGCAGTCTGGGTGAGTGTGTAGAGAGAGAACAAAAGAGTTCTGTGAGATTGCACTAATTTCCTCGGAGCCTTTCTCAGAGCTGGGGTGGCAGAAGCTGGCACCTGGTTTTCCAAGGCAATCTCCTGCCCAAAGATGAATGAGTCCAGTAGTTCTTAGTTTCTAAATATTCAGGATGGAGTGGTTATAGACAAAAAGATGCTAGCTCTAATTACTTATGTGTAAAGTGACATGTTCGAACTCTAGGTTGCAGAACACCTTTAGATGTTGCATGGACACATAATGGGAAATAAAATTTCATGTCAAGTTTGACTTCAAGTCTCTATGAAACTTTATTTCTAAATGAAGATGGCAGTACTAGTGACGTTACCTGCATCTGTTTCAAAACTGCTCTTATGCATTTCCTTTAACTACAAACCTATCTTAAATGAGTTTAACTGGTGTTTTATCACAAAACTAAGCTTAAAAATGAGAACTGGTGGTCACTTAAAAATTTTTCAATTTCAGTTAAACTGATGAAAGAGAAATAAGTCTGTTCAGATAACTGGTATTTCTACTTGATTAGTCTATCTGGCATTAATATTCCTGAATTATATGTGTATTTGTAAATGTTTACTCAGGGAACGAACTGGATAAGACAGGCACATCAGAAGTTGTACAATTCAGAAACTGACTTTAAATGCATTTTGGTAGTGGAAACAGTGCTTCCAGCATTTCTTACTAAAAGTGTTTTGTGAACTGGTCAACCCTGTTGCGAGCTCCTGTTTGTTGAGGGAAGCCATTTTGGATGGGTGTGTGACAAGAGCGCAGTGAATGGTCAAAGCAGAGTAAGCCAAGAAATTAAATAATGTTGTTCCCTCTTTCCTTTTTCTACATCCACACTATAGCCTAAAGTTTGTTTGCTTTCTCCTGTTGGATCCATAGTATCGGTGTATTTGGTATGTAGAGTAGGATGCAGGATTAGTAGGAGCATAAGAGAATGCTCTTTTTTCCTAGTAGCATATTTTTCCTTTACCAACTCTTCCAACTCAAAATGGCCACTTAACAGCAAGACTTTATTCCTGGTATCTGTATACAGAATAATATACGTGCATCAGTAGGGCACCGCCCTGACACTGCATATTACAGCAGTTAGGGCCTTGCTCTAGTGTAGGTAAGTCATTCTTTAGAAGATGAATTTGAAGACTTAGGTTTTCTAGCTTTCTAACACTGTTGATTGAAATGAAGAGTAGTGGTTGTGTTCAAGTGTAATTGAGTGAGGTTTTATTAAAAATACTGAAACATAGCTGTTAGCTTGGTTTGTTGCACAGCTGTGGCTGATGTCGAGGACTGAATTGCTGTAACTAAGATTAACCTTTAGTGTAGACGTAGTTCAGTTTACAGCATTTCATAATATTGATGTCATCGTGAAGAAGGAAGTCTTAGAGTATTCAACAAAGGTACTTAGGGCTGCCAGTTTTAAGCTCCTGCAATTCAGGAAGCCATGTGACTTACCTGCGTAATTTGTTGCAGAGTTGGTATGCCAAGCAGAAAGTATTGGCATGTTGAGATAGGTCAACATGTGAAAATGTAAATGTGCAAGATAATTAGTCAATAGCAAAATGCAACAGTTTCTCCTCCTGACTTGAGAGGCAAGCTCCTTCAAGCTATGCAGCATTTTGGGGACTATATTATATACAAACTGGAACACTGGATAAAGGCTCAGGGGATGTGGATTCTGGCCTTGGCTCTGCTGCTTTTTCCCAGGTAACCTTACGAGTTTTTAATTTGCTGTCATTTTTCAGCCTGTAAATTTGGTTTAATTTCTGGAAGGCATGTAATAATGCCACCTCTTTGCCTCACTGGTATAAGCTGTATTATTTGGTTAAGGAGTGCAAGTTTAAGGCGTTGTTCCCATTGGACTATTAGTGATGTGGAAAGCAAATTTGGGGATGATGAGTTGTTGGAATTTGTCAAAGCTCTTTATTTTCAAGTTACTGTTGCTTCTCATTAGGACTGCCATAATTGTAAGAAGCAGGAAGTGTCAGAATCAAAAATAAGTGTTAAAGCTTGTTTGATTTTTGTATGCCATTAATTTTCAGGTTAACAACTGATGCTGGGGCAGCTGAATCTTAAGCAAGTGAAAAAATAGCTACTTGTGATTACTTTAGTGGCTTACCTGCTCAGTGGATCCTGGTACAAAGCCCTTAACTAGGAAGAATATTATCTGTATCTGATACCTCATGCTACCATTAAGACAACATGTTGGTCGCTCAAGAAAGAGAAGTTGTGTTCTTTATTGTCAATACTGAGCCCCAAATTATCTCATAAATAGTACTTGTTTCTCCTGCAATAAAGGAATCGGGGGTGGTGGGTGGTGGGGTGGGGGTGGTTTAGTCAGCCCAAGTTAATGCTAAACTATTCCCTGGCATACTGTGGTAATTAGTGTCTTTATATCAGATCAGCTATTCAGTGTGGCAAAGATTCCACTCTTCATTATATTCTTCTTTTGTAAAAGCCAGCCAATTTAGTTTTCTTGGTACTGCAACAAAACACCTGAGTACCTTTTTTACTAGTGTGAATGTTTTATGACAACCAGAGCAATTTTACAGGAAAAACTTCCCAATTGTGTAGTTCAGGTTGTTAGTCTAGGAGGAATTTATAGGATAAACAACATACTGCAGTTCTTCTACTGCTGCAGCTTTGAACACAAATAGCTAGTTAATGGGCTCCCTACTGACTTAATCTTGCTTGTAATCTACACCTGCTAATTTAATAAAAGTAATTTCCCATGTCTTGTTTACTCCTTGCTTCTGTTCACTTTGACTTGCTTGCAGTGCTGATTGGTGGAAAACTTCTAAAATTTACTGTATACAATACTGTAGTCTCATCATGAACAGCTTTCGTTGGCTTCTGTCATGCTGCATTGTTTGAAGCAGACTGGCAGGATACGAGAGAACAATCAGGAGCTAGAGTAAGTTCACATCTCGCTGTATATGTTTCAAAATTGACAGAAGAACAATGAGATTGGGGAAATCCCCTTGAACAAGTGCTGCACAGTAATCTGACTTCAGCATTTGTTCAGAAAAGATCCTCCAAATTGTAGCTTTTTATTCCAAAATGGACAAATGAGTTTCAATAGGTCAAGAATGGAAAGTTTTCATTTAGAGCTGTTGCCCATAATTGTAGGTAAACTGACCAATTCTTCAGATGCTTGGGTTATCTTTTCTTAGGTACAGGATAGAGAAAAGCCTGATGCAAAAGAAGCAAGCTCTGCGTTTTGCTTAAATGCTGAATTTCAAAGTTTATATTTAGTTGAACTGGTGAGTTACATCCCAGAGCTGGTCTTTGCTTCCTCTTAGTTTTGTGGGAGGCTTCAAGTCAAGTTCCTCTGTTGAGGTTTGAAATAATTTTAACTTAGACTGTAGTTCTGAAATTTTGAACACAAGGAAAGGCTGGTGTCAACTGATGTAAAATCTTGCAGCTTCATGAATGGGAAATTGTTTGAAACTGTGTTTGACTCTCATGCCTTTGGTTAAAAAAGTTTTCTCCTTAATAGGTAACTCCATATGTTAATTTCATGGACTCCTAATGATGTTTTCCAGGAGTGTCTTTATGGACCTTGCTGTGTTTGTGTAAACCTACAGCAGTACAGTCTTCAGTTACCAAAGCTTACTGATAGTTCATTACTGTCTTTCTGTAAGATGGAAAACTTCTGTTATAGTGTGTGGGGGAAGTTGAATATAAACCTAATAGCTATATCAGGAAAAGAATTCAAGTGTGTCTGTTCTGCTGAGTTCTACAAAAGCTAATAATGAAAATACCTTTTTAGTTCCTTTGCATTTAAATTTTGAGTGTCTAATGTTCTGCTTGTCCCATGTACCCATCTTGCAGACTGATGCCTTGTCTAAGCACAATTAGTAACCAAAAATGAATGTTTTGTTGTCCCTTATTTGTCTCAATGAGATTAATATAGTAGGAGGGCAGAGGGCCTACTGAAGTGATCATGCCTCTTGCAAGTTGCATTGGTGGCAGCTGTTTTAAAAATGCTGTAATTGTCTCTTCAATGATAGGAAGACATTTTTACTGGAGCCTGGTATTCAGCACGTTTGTTCACCATATGGGAACCCTTCAATGTTTTGGCCAGTAACCACAGCCATTCCAAGAAGTATTTGAGCAGCTATCCTTGCAGAGAGAAGCTGCGTAACTGTTTACTGAATGCTAATGTTCCTTAAGCCTTGAAAACTCATCTTTTTGGCTGCAATAGGCAGAGAGTGAGCAACTGCCACCTCAGCAGAGGGCAGATGGTAGATCAGGGTTGACTCCTGTTAGGTGGAGTGAGAAGAAACTGTTGAACACCCTGGGAAAGTGCTTTGGCTGTTAAGCAATTGCATGTGAGGCAAGAGTGCTTGTGGGCATTGTCTTTAGATGAGTGTTCTGGGTGTGAATTGTGAGCAAGGTGCTGAAGACTTCAGGACTTGTCCATGATCTTAACACATCCTTTCTGTCTAGCTCTAGGCAGCAAAGCTCAGGAAATTAATTTTAATTCTTGTTCTAACGGTGTCCTTGCATACTCAGATTTTCTGTCAATAGTATCTAATATGGGGTCTTGTATTCTGTTCTGGGCCTGAGAGCAGAGGCCTGTAGTTAAACACCTTGGGTATTAAGTTGCCTTCCTGATTTTGCCTATGCTAAACACATAAGACAATATATCTCAGAAAACACAGTTTGCTTCAGAAATAGTGCTTTCTTGTATCTGAACAATTAAACTCTTCAAACCTTTTTGTGGTTTCTTGCTAGCTGTGAATTTTCTTTTAATATTTCTCATAAAACCTGGACACTGCTGTGTGTGATGGTAACGTCATTGTTTGATTTAATTTTTGTATTTACTTATTTACCAAAATGATGCAACAATCACAGCGCAAGGACCATTCAGTTCTCTTCCCCAATATGTTGCTTGGGGAAGCTTTCTCTACAACTCAAACCTTAACTTTGTTTGAAATATAGGAAATACTGCATGCTTTATTTATATACTTGATGTTTCTTTGAATTTGTATGCTTTACCTTTAGAAGATGATCCATGTCCCAAACAAGAGACTAAGTTCAATGTATTCTTTCACCAATTTTCTGCTAGGTGTATGTGGCTTGGGTTGTGGCAGGGGATATTCTGGCAGTAGTGGCTTCCCTGCATAAAGCACTTTATATATCCTGTGTTCATTTGTTTTCCTGGATTTCTTGAGAAGGGTGTATGATTCATAGGGGAAAGCTGTCCAGAGGCAACTTCAGTTTGTAATGAGGTATTAAAAGATCCTGTATCTGTTGTTCTAAGAGTAATCCTTTTGCCAAGTTAGCATATTTTTCAAGGAATGTGGACAAGATAAATGTCTTGCAAAGCTAATCCCTCCCCCTCACTACTCCAAATATACCCATAGTTTGAGAAGGTTAATAAAAATGTCACATGTTTTTTCAGCTGTCCATCAGTTGCAAACCAGCCCACTCATGCGGTGGCATCAGCTGCTCACCCACTTGGAGGATGATGGAGTCCTTGAGAAAAATTGTTTGACTTAGCCCTTGGTAGCTAGCTTGTACCTGTTAGCTTGTGGGAAAAGCTTTTACCTCACCTACTATGACTAATAGTGGTTAGAGAGCTCAAGATAAAGGTAATTTTTTAATGTCTGTCTGGTGCTAGTCCCGAAATGTGTATGCCAAGCTCTATTTATGTCTTTAGAAAGTATGATCTATGAGATTGCTGTCTGTTGTTAACAGATCAGTTTGTTGTGGATCAGCCAGTATTGTGCTGGAGATGTCTTCCTATAAAGATATTTTGTCTTTTGATACCTCTGTTTTAGGTCTGTTAAGGATGATACAGAGTTAATCTGTGAAACTGTTTTGGGTGTCATCTTAACCCACTGCATGATGTTGCTTACTAATGCAAAACAGAAAAAAGTAACCACATGTGGTGTGAAATGAAATTGAGATGAATCTGTTAGGTTCTTCATTCCTTATGTAACTTGTAAATGAAAGAAAGATATTTAACAGCTTGACATTGTTCCTGGTCTGGAAGACCATGCTAGGTCATCTGTCTCTACTTGGAGCATTTCAGTGATAATTTAAATATTAGAAAGGAATTGCTTGATCAACTGTTCTCATAGGCATGGTATAATGAGTGGAGGACAGATGGTGATTTCTCAGCTAGTCTGAGTTGCTGAACATAGTTGTTTCATAGCTGCCTGCTATATGTTGTGGTGCAACATCTCAGTAGCGCTACATGGAGCTCTAGTTCTTTTCCTAAATGGATGGTTTTGGAGCATGTGTTCCCGGTTATGCTTCCTTTACTCCAGTAACAGAGTTTTGATCCTCTATTTCTTTGAGGAGGTGGTCTTGTGTTCTCTGGAAAGCTTTTGTCAGAAAGTCTGAAGGCATTTTCCAGTATGGTGTTCTCAGATGAAATACAGATAACTTGTCTGAGCAAACTAATATTAAAAGATACGTAACGCACATGGTACTTTCAGCTATGGGAGTTTCAAACTTGGACTTCTATCCCAGTTGAAGTGTTGCATTTGTTTCTAAAGATACTGTGAGAAGCTGTAATGAAGGTTTTCAGATTGCTGTATTATTCTGCATATAATAATGTAACAAAGGAAAGTAGTGTTAGGATGGCATTCTCAAAATTATAACTTGGAATTCCTAAAGTACAAACATCCATGCCTTCAGAGCTTGTGGGTCCACATGATGATCTGTTTTTCTTTGCGTTTTTTGCATGCTTGTTTCCCCTCCTGCTTGGTTAGTCTCTGAGGAGCTGCTGTTGTGAATGCTGGTGTACACTTGTCATCCTCACTAGATGCAGGGCATCTAGAAGTCACTGGTTTTGATGGTGTTTTTTGAACACGTGACTGGGGGGAGTAAACCTGTGTCGTGGTTCATCTTATCTCCAGTAAGACTGCTTCAGAGTTTGTGAGATACAAATTGCAGCTGCTGAAGGCTGTGGTGGTATGTTGAGAGTAGAGAACTGTAGGGCAAGTTTCCCAGCAAAGCTGTTAGCTCATGTTTTCCATAGGCTGCTTTTGCATGCTCCCTGTCTTCAGTCTCTGAGCGTAAGACTTGTGGCCAGCTCCCTCGGACTCTTGACTGAAGCAGAGCTGTATCGCATGCCTTTTATTTCTCAGTCCTGAACACCATCTCTGTGCTGCTTGACCTTGCCATTTAGAAGTTTACAAGTTTGCAGGCTGCTCTCCACCTGACTTTGAACAGAGAGTAAAGACTCCTTGATAGGATCTGCATCTGAACAGGCCATATGGACAACAAGAAAAGAAATAAATATTTTACTTCTGCTTGGTTTCCATGGCATCCTGAAAGGATTGCTCTTGAACTTTGAGGTGCTATCCTTCCAGCATCTCAAGAAAAATAAGGTAACACTGTTGGCTGCTTTTTGTCTGACAGCACTGTGCTAGCATGTCAGGATTTGGGAGAAGGGAGGAGGATAAAGTGCTTTGAAGAGGCCTGCCTTATATCTGTATTTTGCCTTTGTAGGCAGTTTGCACGTGACCAAGAAGTGTACCTTTTAGAAAAGGCAACAGAAGCCTGTACTGGTCATCAAGATGACTTGTTGGCCTGGTGCTCTGCAAAACTGGAAGAAACTAGCTACTGGCCCTGAAATGAGCAGTGAGTGGCTCAGATGTTAGGTTATAACAGAGTATCTTTCATACCTCACGTTCCACTTCAGAGTTCCCTGTGGACATCCTTAAAGTTTAAGCTGAAGTAAATAGGACTTGTTTGATGACTTTTCTTTTCCCACAGTGTTAGGGAGGTTAATTGTATCCTGTGCCTCCTGCTTTTCTGGCTCTTCTGATGTGTTAATTTTTTTAGCATACATCCATTTATAAGGAAGGTTACTTAAGTAATTTTCCTCAGTTCAGATGCTGTGTTTTCTATTTGATGTAATGATTTTGAATGTACTGTATAAAATTCTATGTAAACTTTATTTGTAAAAGGGTTCTGATTATGAGAACTTGTTCCTGGTTTATATTCCACTAAATATGTACATGCTACATCCAAGAAAGACACGCTTATGCATGTCCTGAATGTGTATGTGGGGAGGAGGGAGGCACAGAGAGAAGGTTGCTTTGAGCAAGTAATCTTCAAGCATATGCAACACAAAGAAAAAAAGGTCTGGTTTTGGATTTTGGGGAGAGAGAAAACCAGGCTTATCTTTATTTATGTAAGACCAATTGCATAAATAAGGGGTTGGGGACACTTGGGGAACCACTCATAACTGTGGGAGCCGAACGCCCCAGCTGCCAGTTTTACTATTGTTTTGTTGAGTTTCTGCTGAGAGAGAAACCTGTGCTTTCAGTTCTGTAAGAGCTGTCTTTTCTGGAGACCAGGGCTCTTTTAGACATTACTTAATATCCTTTTCCTAGACTTAACAGGCTCTGTTTGCCCTCTGAAGAATGGGAGAATCTGTTAGCAGACTAACTGCCCACCTGTAATTAAAACTTGCAAATGCCCATTCACTCTGGTTGTTAATACTAGCCTTTAACAGAACTTTCTAGGGATCTGCTTTTCTGTCCCAGTGTCTGTCACAGAATGGTCTCCATGGAAGAACCTTTTCCAGCTCCTCTGAAGGATGAGTGCTACTGCAGATCTGTGTAAATAATTTTTAAGAAGAATTCACACTGGTGTTTTTTATTTGGCCTTGGTTAAGATATTAGCTCATACCTCTAGCAGGTGCTTGGAAGAAAAATCATTATTTCATACTGAATTACTGAATCTTTACATTTTCTTTTACAAGAAAATGAGATCAGGACCTCTACGTTATTTCACATCACTCACATGCAGGAATGAGCTGCTGTAGCTTTGAGTCGTGTGATTTGATGAATGTGTATGCCTGGTTATGTACATTTAAATGAGTAGATGATATTTTGTCACTGCAATATGGGATGATGGAGATGCAAGTAAAAAGATTGATCAATTCTGCAGGGATGCAAAATGATGTAAGATTCAAAGAAGAGTACAGTAGATATCTCATGGAAGTAACTTAATACTTGTATTGTTACTGCAAATCTCTTTAATGTTTTCTAAGTGAGCATAGTGCAAATGACCTTTTTACTGTCATCCCCAGTATGGGGAAAAGAAACAATGAGCAACATATGTTTTGTTTGGCTGGCCTAAATGCCTCAACTACCTACATCTTACAGTAAGCTTTTGTTCAGACAGCTGGCTATACAGCTAGCTGAGGTGCTGTTTGCAAAGACAGGTGATATAATTAGCATTGCTACTGGGTGGTACATAGACATTTTAGGCTGTAATAGGGAGAAATGCTAATTGCTGGTATATAGAAAGGACTGTCAAGTCAGAACATGAAGGCAGCTACACACATTTTCATTTGAAACTCAGAATTAAGGAAACCATGATAAGGCAGACTTGGTAGGAACTGTCATTTCTGCTGAATATGATACTGTATGTAAGCCAATGAACTATTTTAATTGTGGAGTTTTTCACATGTATTACACCTAAGCCTTTCAAATCGGTCTTTCCTATTGCTGTTGTCTTTGAGACTGTCTCTGAGCTAGTTCCAAAGGTTTGGTATACTTCCCTCCCAGCTGTTCTTGATCCTCAGTTGCATCAGGAAGACAACTGGTGTCAGAGGAAGGATTCTGTTCTTTCATCCATAGAGTGATTCTTTTCTCAGAGTTAGTATCAGTGGAGTGTAATAGGACAGTATCTTCACAGGAGTGCAGCTTCAGTCTAGCTACACCAGTGATGAACCAGAGCCTAAGCCAATATAGTGGTGCTCCTACCTTGGGTTCCTGCTCCCTATGTTGCTGTGTGAAGTCTTGGATCTAAGATCTTACGTAGCAGGATTTTTTTAATTACTATGCAAGGTGCAGATCTTCAATATGCAGACTTTAACCTGTCTACTCAGGCAAATTTTACAGAATCAGAAATGAGCAATGTTAAAGCAATAGCATTTGCCCATTTGCTATGAGAAAATGGGATTCCATAAAGGCAATGGTTATTTCTTACTGCTCTAACTCCATTTTGGATAGCTTGGTGTAGCTCTCAAATAAACTTCTGCACCTCTCTTCTGCCCCCTTGACAAATTATCAGGTGAGGCAGTAAATGCTGTAAATGTTAGGCTGGTGTAAAGGTGTTTGTGTGCCTGTGCTAAGTAACTTCTCTAGTTCAAGTGAAAACCTGATCAACTTTTCTGTTGTTGTTGCATTCTTCTTGTTTAGTCTTTGAGTGAAAATGTTAGTGAAAACAAATGTCAGGCTTGCATTTTTAGGAAAGGCTTTGCATGAGAATTCTAGAATTTGAAAACTAGTGGGATATGAGAATGACAGTTAAAATGGATAAATGAGGTACTGTCACAGTTTACTGAAATTATTTATAGTTTCAGTCACAGCTCCAGCACTACAAATGCCTCGAATGTAGGGGGAAGACAAATAAGATTCAGTGGAAGAAAGGCTTGTGATTATAAGATGCAAGAGACAGATAAATGAAGATTACTGTGCACATGTACTTGCAAAGTTGGTAGTGGCTGTAGGTTCTGAAAGATGTGAAAGATTCAGGAATAATGTTAGAAGTTCAGTGTAATACTTTACAAACAAGCAAGTTAAATGTCCAAGACTATTCTGTAATGATTCCTGTATAATACAGGCTTTGACTAGCATGAAGGTATTTGTATTTCGGGTTTTATTTGTCATCTTGCTAGTGCTGGCACTTCAGGTAAAGAGGAAGCTGTCAACTGAATTCTCTGCTTTTTAGCTCCTTTAGAGCTCTTCCACTTTGCAAGACTTTGAAGAAGAAAGTGCAGTTGCAGTTATGTATGAATTGTGACAGTATTTAACAACTTTTGTATAGACTTTCTGGTACTTCATATGTGAATATCTGTGAAGTGGTTCTGCCTACTTTCCTCTGATGTCATACTTGTTGTGAGCACTTCATTTAGTACAAAAAGTACCTAGAGCACACAGCATTGCCGATACCATAAACAGTGTTAGTGGTGGGATAGTTACTTTATTCATTCTGTCTCAGTAAAAAACAGTAATAAATTCATAGTATCAATGACATGTAATATATAGATACCAGCCTAAGCGTGTGTGTAACTGTTTTGGTGCATGTAGGGTACTGCTTAAAGCTCTTGCTGGCTTTGGGTTCTTTCAGCTATAGCCTCAAAAAACCCAGCATCTCTATAAAACAGTATTATTGATGAGACCTACCAGCTTTATCCCTCATATCTTCTACTTTGCAAATGCATTTGGTGAAAGTATGGAGATGTCTTGGAGTAAGTGCAGCGCAGTGCCATGTGTAGGCACCAGCTTGTTTGATGCTGTGGTCATGGCTATTTGGACAGTACTTGCACATACTTGCTTAGATCTGTACATCAGTACATCTGGCTTTTAACTGTGCTGGGAAGCTGAACAAAATTAAGCGACCTAGGTAGAGTACCAACCTGAGGTAACTATTAGTTGGCATCTGGACATTAGTGAGGAGATGGATTGTTCTGTGTAGCTGCATCAGTATTACTGCTGCTGCAAGCCAGGTTGCAAACGGATTTCTACATTCACTAAGATGAGGTTGTACTGGCACAGACCTAATATTAATATGCTGGTTGGCAATGGTTGTCTTGTCCTGTTCAGCCTTATCCTGTTCCTTTTTTAATCTAGATGGATCCTGCATACTTTAACACTTAATCATATTGTGATTACAAAAATCTTTTCGGGTCAGTGTGTCCCATTTGAGATGACATCCATCTGTATTTTTGGACTCCTGAATGTGCCTAAAATGTGTTACTTTAAGCTGTTTCATCCCATGTAGTTTATATCTGGTTATTACAGATTTTAATATGGACTTGATATTGGATTCCTCCAACAGGGCTATAACACATTAAAGCAAGCAATCATGTTGCTCACTTATGAGTGTGGCACAGACCGTGTTCGTCCATGTTCATTCTTCCGATAATTCATCAGTATTTGAACTGGGACTTGATTAGTCCAGTTTTGTAGTAGACTTACAGATACTATTAATCCCCTAAGATAGTTTGTGCTGTTGATGCTGATTGGGAACATAATCTGTGATACATAGACTAGGCAATACAAATTTTTTGTTATCTTTAATATTTAGGTTTTTCCAGTGTCTGCATTTTCTTGCGTATGCCAGTATTTTCTGTCTTGCTGAAGAAAGGCAGTTTTGATATTTTGTCTCAATATTGTGAAGCATTGCTACAGCTCTTTGTTGAGGTAATTTCTTGCCCAGAGTAGGGTTTGTTTGGAACTCAGATTTTCCTGTTAAAGGAAATGATGAAATGGAAGTAGTGAAGGCATACTGTGTGCTGTTGCATGCTGATAGCCACATTAAAGATTCTTCTTGCCAGAATTGTACAGTATCATCTGAGATGCTGGTCCTTATAAGCAGATGAAAAGTCATGTTGAAATGCCAATCCTTGCAACCCTTTCCACTTAGGGGAAGGCTTTGACAGAAGAAGCTTTGATTCCACCCAGTAATAACTTGTCTGACTCTTTCTTCACCACATCAGCCCTCTGGTCAGTCCTGGGATATAGGAGTTGCGGGACTGAGTCGTCCCAGGTTTAGTGTGTGGTAGCTTAACTAGAAGTCTGCTAGACTTCGACTTTTCCCTAAAAATCACTGGGTCTCAGAGTTGTTATTTCTTGCAAGTATGCTTTGAGCATTTCTCCTTTCTCTAGGAAATAGTTTTATTTTGTTAGAACTTCAAAACACCTGGGAAACTGAGCCAATGTGATGCTTTGTATCCCTGAAGTCCCTTATAATAAATTCATTTATGGGGTCTTCAAAAGCAGCAACCTAGTATTCAAGCAAGCTTGCTCTGAAGAGTGCTGGAGGCTACAGAACATGGTGATTTGCTAATCTAAGCTAGTGTTGAAAAGATAAAAATATTAGCTTTTGTATAGTTGACCTAGTTTCTGTCAATGGACAAATTGTTTTGAGAACAGCAATGAAAATGCTCCTTGGAATGAAACTGTCTGGTGGGAGGAAGTATATTAGCTTGAAGCTTGTATTTTGGAGTATATTTAAGTGCTATCTACACAGGAAAGATTTAAGTACAGCTTAGATGCAGGAGCCAAATTGTATTTTGGAAACAGTGATGGCTTACCAGTACTGCAGTATACAGCAAGTTGTAAACAAAAAAAACCCCTTTTTGGTAAAATGTGAAGCCCAAGTGTATTTCGAGGCTTCAGTTTGAGGGCAGTCTGCTTACTAAAGATGAAATGGTGATATGTCTTGGCTGCCTGCCTTCTAATAAATTAAATGTGCCTGGGAACATTCCCAGGCACCATGGCCAACTGGCTCAGGGCTGTCTTGTCCATAAACTCTTAGCTACCAGGGCAGGGTGGCTACATCTGAACTGCCCAGCGTGAGTGGTCCCGATGGTGTGTGACTCAAACCTGGGAATTGTGTGGGAGAACAGTAATTGGCATGGCCTAGTGCTGGGGAATGTCCTAGCAGCTTTCTAGCATACGTGACTGTGTTCCAGGGCCCAGGAATGTTTCCAGACAAGACTTATGAGTACAGATGTTAGTCCCAGATTCTTATAAATTCTTTATGGACTAAGGCATAGAAAGACTCTTCACATCACAAGGGATTTAGGGTGCTTCAGAAAGGCAGGTTTAGGAGAGAATGCCTCCTATTTATTTTCGGGGTGTTAATTCTGTACTACTAAAAAGTCTGTACCTCCTATCTCTCTTTTAGATGGTTTTAGTGGCTGTTAAAACATCTTTCAGAATGCTGTCGCCTTCTTTACAGCCACCACCTTTCTGGGATGAGTAGGTGTGTGTGCCCTCCATCGGGCTGTTGCTTGCGTATGAAAGAACATACTGTGGCCTTTCATGGAAGTGCTGTGTACAAAGTATGCTTTTTTATGGTTGAGAAATTTCATTCTGACTTCGCGTGTGTGTGAATACCAAGAAACCTTAGTTTACAGACTGGGTGATGGGGGGGGGGGGGGGGGGGGGACGGGACGGACGGACACACGACAGTCTTGCATCTTTTAGGCAGCGGATCTTCTATGTGAGCAGGGGAGTGGGGAGGCCACTTAATTTCTGCAGATGTTTCTTCCAGTGAACAGTAAAAGCTGTTTTGAGATGATTTTATTGATCATAAGGGATATTTTCCTGCAGGCACTTCAGTGTTTGACTAGATTATTCAAGTTGGAGTATAGTCCTAGCTTAGATGAGCCAGTATAACACTGATATTAATGCCAGCTCTAAGCAGGGATACATCCTGGAAGACAGTGTATCATTTAAGCTGCTGGAGCAGTTTGCTCTAACTGGTCACTTTTTCTGTACCTTGTGGCCTGCCCTCCCCCCATGGTGTCCTGAGTTTCATTGCAAGCTATGGCTCTGTCACAGTCACTTCAGGTTACTCTTTGTCTTTCCATAGCTTGCGAAATATGCTGTCAGCTTTGATAGTTTGAATATTTATAGAGAGAAGTTAGCAATATAAAATACAGTTTCTGTTCATCGTGCTTTGTCAAGGGCTATGAAATTTTACTTCTGCATGTGCTGTCTTAAAAGTCTTTTGAAGCAAACGCATGGCATGTCATGCTTACACCAGTGATGCACTCCACAATTTTGGGAACACGTAATCTGTGTGACAGCATCAGCTTTGGAGCACTGCTTTGTATAAAGGATCTATTGCTCAAAGGTAGTAAGCTGTCAGAGCTAACTGTGTCAATGTGCAGCAGGCTTTGTGTCTGCTGATTGTTCTTCTAACTTAATGTGCATGATGATCTCTTACCAGCAGTAGTGGTGCATATTTAAGGGCATGATACAGTTCAGGGGTGCTGCCTGGTGTCCCACAGGCTGCCTGTGTGTCTTTGGGGCAATTATTTCAATCCTTAGGCAGCTTCTGGCAGCCCACCATCCTGGAGGTGTCTTAGGAATATGAAAAAGAGCAGTTGCAGGCCCTGCTGATGCAGGGATGGTCAGTATTGCTCTACAGCACACTCTTTCTGGAGAGCTGTGATGCTGCCTGCATCTGAGGTGGATGTAACTTGTTGAGGATAGTTGGCTTTCTTGCAGAGCTGGATGTATGTCAGCAAATGGGCTTTTGCCTGTGGCTGTCTGCTGCTCTTTACTAGACAAAAAGTCAGCTAGTACAAGATTTTGCTTGTGTCATAATCAGTAAAATGTCAAAGGCCATATATTATTTAACATTTTTATTTTAGATAAATGCAGGCTGCTGCCCTAAATTATACTCTCACTTCTCCTTTGTAGTGCTTGTGTAGCTCCACAGTGAGTAGAACAACTGATCTGGCTGAAAAGTAATTCTGAAAACACAACTTTTCAGCCATATAGGTTCTGTGGTCAGATAGCCAGTTTATTGATTTGGGTTGCTCCTCAATGGCATGGAAGTTTCAGCTTCTGTGGAATGACATTAGAAATGAGGCATGTGGGACTGGCAAGACGGAAGAACCATTCATTCCCTTCATCAATAGCCCATACTTGTTTTATTGAAGTCACCATGGAATTGAGGTGGCTGTTAGCCCTGAATGTGGTTTTATGTACAGTGCTGTGCTGTCTCCTGTTTTGTTTCATAACACTAATGAATTTTCCCTGTGTTGGGAGGAGAAATAAAAATATTTACCTCATTTCTCTTCCCTTAAGCATTCAGTCCAAACTTGGGAGTATATGAGCTAAGCTTAGTAGTTTAAGATTTACATTGCAACACCTATATTTAAAACCAGGAGTTTCACAAACTTGGATTTCTCTTTCTGTTGCAACTTTTCAGAGGCCATCATTTTTAAAGGTTATGTAGCAGCCAGTCAAACTTCAGGCTTGGTAATTAGGAAGTGGAGATATAAATTGCTTGTGAACTAAATTAAATTCTCTTCCTTTGAGGTGTGAAGTCTAGCTGAGTGTTACTTATATAAAAGAAACTGTCAGTTTTCAATGGTCACAGAGCAAGTCTCTGATAGAGGTGAGCTCGATTTATGCTTCTGAAAGCCTGCTGCCAGTTTACAAGCCCACACTGTTTTCTTGCTTTGCTTAAATCTGCTGCTGCATTTAGTTTATGCCTCTGACTGAAGGCTTCTGTTTCTTTACTGTTGTGATCTTGTCATTGAACCAGTTTGGTAAAGAGTTAGTTGTCTCTCCTCTCCTCCTGCTTGATTTAGCAATTAAGTTTTGTTATTCTGTAGTTAAGTCTTAAAATACTGCGCAGTAAAACTGATGAACATGGTATTTTTTGTACAGTGGAAAAGAATATTTACTTTAATCAAGGAAAGTACAGAAACAGTGAGAAGTATCAGCTACAATGTGCTTTTTTTCAGAGTTCGAACTTTTCTGTTTTGGGAAAAGCAGCAAATCAGTGTATGTGTGTGGAGAATAAGATTAATGCTGAAGTGGTTGTACCTGAAAGTTAGATTGTGATGTTCAGTTTCAGATATACATGGCCTTTGTTTGGAGTCTTAGGGATGCTTATGCCTAAAAACAAACAAACAAAAACCCCTCAGAAAATACCCTTTAAAACTGAATTTTTGAGAGAGCTAGGCTGAGGAAGTTTTGCCTGTTTTAAGGAACATTACAACTGTATTGACTACTTAAAAACATTATCATTACCTTGAATCATGTGTTCCATTTTGATAGCCTCCTTCATATAGAAAATATAGCATGAGATGCCAGTTTAAATGCAAGTCTAACAATGCTCTATCTTCTATGTGAAAGGAAGTATTCTGTACATTTTTCCATGTTTGACATCATGGTGTTTTGAATAACCATGTTCCATATTCATATCAATTTTTTGTTTTTGTTTTCAATTTATGCACAGCACTTGCTCTGAAATTTGGGGACTGAGTACACCAAACACGATAGATCAGTGGGATACAACAGGCCTTTACAGCTTCTCTGAACAAACCAGGTGAATATTCTGCCCTCTCTCGCATCATAGAAATCTTGTGGGAGGGATTGGCTTTGGAGGGTCTGTAATGGGATGATTTAGCTGTAAAATAGACTAAAATGCTTCCTAGGCCTCTCATGGTACAGCATTTTAAAATATTTGCTTGCCAGTGTAGAAATCAAAGTGGTTTCAGCTGATGTTTTGACCAATGAAACTCTAATTCTGGAATATTCCTTTTTCATGCCAGTGCTATTGAAAGAGTGGGAAGACTTGTTAAATGCAAGCTCTGTGATTTGGTATTTATATTAACAAACTTGGGAAACTTAATTCTTTAAACACTTTGTAAGATTAGGTCTAAACTGCTTTGTATGCCACAAGCTTTCAGTTAAATCTTGCGAATTGGCTCAGATACGAGCTACTAAAGAATTGTTTGTAAATTCTTCGGTAGTTTAATGGTGGACAAATTCTAAACAGGGTCTTTATTTTTTCATGTCGCATTACTTGATTTGTGTATTGAGGTTTGTCTCCCATCCCATAACAATCATAAACATCTGCATTTGTGTAAGTATATGCAGTCTGTCTTAAAACTAGCAAAATGTTTTCAGCTGGTAGCAAGGCAGATGAAATCAAGAAGATAAACTGTACAGCCCTTACAAGACGTGCATTCATGCTTTTTGCATTACAGTTACACTGCCATGTGGATAGCTTGAGCAGCTGACTACTTATAGGCTTATTTGCAGTCCTGTGGGAGTTCTTATGATTAAAGCCATAAAGCATCCATGCCACAGCAAAGCCTTGATGTTAAGCAGTGGAAGGGACTATTAAAGTGTGTGATTTTTTTTTTTTTTTAAACTGTCTTCTGCATTAAAAAAAGTACATGAAGCAATCATCCAAAATACTTGGTTGGAGGTAAAGTGTCTTTTAATGAACTCTAAATTCACTGGCAATAACTTGAGCAGCTCAAAAATAAGTTAAGACACTGCTTGATACCAACATTTTTATCACATTTGAAGCCTCTTAACAAGAGTATAAATGTCACTAGCAGTGTCAATCCACTGAATTCTAAGAATAAACAAACTACCCATCCCATGTGTGTACACTGTTGCTTGAGCGATTAAGACAACAGCATGCAGTCTGTAAATACTTCTCAACATCTTTCCCCTATAGATCTCTCGATGGCCGTCTACAGGTATCTCATCGTAAAGGATTACCGCATGTTATTTACTGTCGTTTGTGGCGCTGGCCAGATCTTCACAGTCACCATGAACTTAAAGCAATTGAAAACTGTGAATATGCTTTTAATCTTAAAAAGGATGAAGTATGTGTAAACCCTTACCACTACCAGAGAGTGGAGACACCAGGTACGAAGACTGCTTCTGACTTTGTATAGCAGCATCTGTACATACTTGTTTCAGCATAGTATTTTAAATGAAAAAGAGAAACGTGTTGCTTTCTCTTGCCAAAAGTACAAGATTCTTGGAGGTAAAGCTTTTGAGAATACCATCCCCTGGAAGTTTTTAATAGTAAAATCACTGAAAAATCTTTACAAATGTGTTGAACACAACAAATGTGTTTATCAACACTTCCAGTACTGCTAGTAGTTTCCAGCTGGCTAAGTATGATCCAGACTGAAAAGGAGAATAGAGATGACTTACCTTTTGCTAATGTGGAATAGTCATAATCAGGAGGCACCTCAGGAATCTGTTTCTTCCAGTAACTACTAGTATAATTGTAGTATTAGCAGTACAGAGATTCAGAAAATTTCAAAACATCTGAAGAAATTGTTAGATGGTTTAGATGTGGTTTTTTTCTTTTAGCTCACAGAAGCATGTATTTTGAAGATCTTACTAATGCTTTGAATTTTGCTTTTCCAGTCTTGCCTCCTGTACTAGTGCCACGGCATACTGAGATTCTAACGGAGCTTCCACCTCTTGATGACTATACCCATTCCATTCCTGAAAATACTAACTTCCCAGCTGGAATTGAACCACAGAGCAATTACATACCAGGTATTTCCTTAACTTCCACTGTAAACAGTACATTTAACATTGTGCCACTGGAACAAAGATGGTAATTTCATACTCCTAAGTGATCAAATTAATTGAAAGATAGGCCAATAAATTAAGGCTCATTGATTTAATGTATTAATTCCGATGGAAACACCTGAATACTGTTGTTTGCAGAGCATTGCCCTGTGTGAAACCATGTTGCTGTGGCTTCAAAATAGCTTACTTGGTTTCAGTAACTTATTTAAGATTCAGAATGCTAACAACTACAAAGTAGACCTTCACCTTAGGCTTTAAGCCTGTTTTACAAACATACAGGGGTTGCCAGATGCTTTGTAGTAACTGAGTAGTAAATTGCTGCTCAATCTAACAATGTGTAGTATGTAAACTGTAGGTTGCAAAACAGTAACTTAAGTGTTTTGATCTGGAGTTAACAATTGATCAAGGGTTCCTTTGTGTACTTTTACTGTTTTGTACATATAGTTCTGTCTTTTTAGTATGAAGGAACAGCCTAACAATATTGAACTCTTAAAGAATTCTTCCTTCCCCCCTCTTTTCCCCTTCCTCACCCCAAAACAAATATCAAGACTAATCTGCTATGGTGCACCCGAAAGCCTGTACTGTTATTGAAACAAAATCAGAGACCTTTGTTTCCTGCCCCAACTCCCTGTTTCCTATCTGTTCAGGAAGTTGCCTAGAGTACAAAACCAAGTGAAGCTGAAGTTTTCTCATAGATGTTTAATGCAGCTATGTTACGAACAAACTGAAAATTCAGATCTGGACTCTCTTGAAGAGTAAGATGACTGCCTTGAAACTGAGATATATGCAATGTACAAATTGTATCTACATGTCTTAAACGGGATGTTGCTTGTGTTTTCTTTAAATGTATCAAAGAATTGAAATGGTACCAAAAAATTCAGTTAATCTGTTCTCATCTTTTAATTTGTGCCACATTTGTTGCCACCTAAGGACAGCAGATCTTTAAAGAGCAATTTAAGGTGCTAAAGTTGGTGTTGCTTTCTTAACTTCTGTATATTTTTTTTTGACTCGGTCTGAGGGTGTTTGATAGCATCTGCAAACAAAATACTGGAAGGCCACCATTTGAAAATCCAGTGCTATGGAAATGAGCTAAAGTGACTAGGTAGTTATTTGCAGGAATTCTGTTCAAGGTGATTGCAGGTATTCATGTGATCTTCCAAAGTTTATGTGGCTAACCACACCTTGCTGCCTCCTCTCTTTCACTGACACCCTCCTGTTGTATTAATATCATGGCATTTTACTTTATTTGACTGTGTTAACCTAATCTTGAGTACTTAGCAAGGTTCTGATAAATCTTGTGTGTCTTGACAGCCTGCTTCAGAGAACAGTTTTCTTTAGTGGCAGGCCAGACTCACAACTGTGGTAGTTTCACACTGCCATACTGTCAGAGTACTTGGTCTACAGAGAGGTTGGTTTCACCTGTGGCAGGGAAGATGGCCATCATAAAGGTGCAGGAAGGCCTTTAGAGGAGCTGTATGTTCCCTTTCAGGTTACAGAGGCACTGAGCGGCATTGTTCAAACTTCAGGCGGCATTCAAGCTCTGCTAAGATTTTTTTAGTGCTGTGCGTGAGCATTTATTTCCAGCTGTGGTGGTGTTCAACCTCTCACCCTAAAACAGTAATAATAGTACTAGGTGGAGGAAATAATCTCTGTTCAGGCAGAGACTAGATATGGAAAATCTGTGCCAAAGAGCCTAGATTAGCAACTGGAAACTGGAGGTGTGGGTTGGATTGGTAATGGTTATTGGCCTTTTACCATGGCTGTGGGCTTAACTATAACAAATGATTTGGAGATAGGTGGAGTCCTCTTTATCACAATGAATTCTATAAAAATATTCAAAACAAGTATATTTATCATCATACTCCTTGCTAGTAAAGGTTTCCCTTCACTGTCCTTTTAAATTCTCACTTTAATCTTGTGATATCTATATTTAGCACACTAGTTTTACAGAATGAACCAAAGATATATAAAGATGAACTGAAAGTATCATAATCAACTGAGTTAATCTAGTTTCCTCTCTGACTGCCTTCTGATCTTACCATATTGCTGTAAATCTCAGGCATGATATTTGATATAATTTGATTTTAACTCTTAAGTGAAAGGCTTTATCTTTAAATTTCTGCTGTTTGGTAATAATTAAATGTGTTTAATCCCTCAGATGTCTCGGAGACAATTCTAAGATGATTGTAGAGATAGATTCAAACACTTTCTCTAAAGTCCAGGTTTTGCCTTAAATATATAGGAAAAGGCATTTGCCCAGTTCAAAGAAAACTATTTCCTGAAAGACAATTGGTTAACTCCTTATCAGGATTACAAAGTACATCTTGAATGGGGAAAGGGAACATCCATACTGTCCTGGGCTTTTAAGATATTTCTTAATGTGGAGTTAGACACAGTTTTTGGTATCGGAATGCTTTGAACTTGTTACTGAATTTACTCTGGTCTGTGAAACTCCCATCTTTAAAGAAAGCTAGTTAAAAGACTAGATGATAGTTTTAATAGAGCTTGGAAGTAACAGTAATAACAATTGTAAAGCTTGTGCAGTGTAACTAGTTAGATAATACAGTTATCATTAATGAGTGAAATCAACTGTTGGTTATTGAAGAAAAATTACTTTGGGGACTGAACTGAAAAATGACCTTAAAGTGTAGCAACTTCTATAAGGCGTGGGAGGGTATCTGATCTGATGATTATACTACATAAAGACAGCTTACTACTTTTTTGGTAGAAGTCACCAGATGTTTTTTTTCATTTGTAATTCTACTAAATGTGAAAGCTGTTGATCACAATTGCAAAATTTTTACTCATTGTAGTGAAAGTGTCTTAAATGGAACAAACAAGGATTATCTGTTAATTATATAACATATTTGAGCAATTGACTGGCATATAAGTGATGATACATTTTACATAGACAATAAGGCAGGTAATGCATTTGAAGTCCTACTGGAAGGAGGAAGGGACAGCAAAATGAAATTCTTTAGTGTTCATGTATCATATGTAGCTTGTGAAGACTTAAATATAGAAACCCCAAATGCTAAATCTTACAAATTTCTCCAGACATTGAACCAATAGGTGGATTTTTCTTTCTTTTTTTGACAGAAACACCACCTCCAGGATATATCAGTGAAGATGGAGAAACAAGTGACCAGCAGTTGAACCAAAGCATGGATACAGGTAACACTTATTTTTCACTGCTTTTAAGACTTGGGATTACTAGTTGCGATCCCTCTGCATAGCGGCATGAATTCAGCCCAAACAATGATGTCAGTAGCCCTCTGTATAACCTGGTGTTTTCTGTTTATAATATCACTTTCAATCTTTTGTGAACAAAATTTTTTGCTAGGGGACTGCTTTTAAAACATTCTGTGCCATATTAAGTACATCTCATTTGTTTTGTAACAAAGGCATGCAGGTCTAATTAAAATCTCCATTAGAAAGCCTTAAAATAGATTTTAATAGCTGACTGGTTTCAACCTACACCTGAGTTTACCTTCTGGAAATGGGTTCGTTGAAGCAAAATGTCAGTTGGCCTGGAAGGCTGTATTGAAAGAGTAAGGCATTTGTGCCTTTGTATGGAAGGGTTTCTAGATTATCTGGTTGGCTTTAGACTTGGGCAGAGCACAGGTAATGTGTTGGATAAGACCCTCCTGCTATGTGCTGGTGGACTTGAGTGTGTTTAGTTAGCTAATATTAACAAACTTTTTCAGTTAATTGGAATCAACTGCACTAGTTTCTGTAAGTACTGCAATATTTTTCCACTATGTGACAATAGGTACCTTAATTAAAAAAGCCTGACATCGGCAGTCATTGTAGGAATGTTCCTGTGCAAAGCCTTTCTGTATGTTGCCTACTAGTGCACAAATTGTGCTGGATAGTTTGTTTTTCTGCTTTTTTCCTTCCTTCTTCCAGGAAAGAATTAATTTCTTCAAATGAGGAAATCCAGTTT
Organism: Falco rusticolus; assembly: GCF_015220075.1. Taxonomy (NCBI): domain Eukaryota; kingdom Metazoa; phylum Chordata; class Aves; order Falconiformes; family Falconidae; genus Falco; species Falco rusticolus. The sequence goes on along the minus strand of NC_051209.1, from coordinate 872,498 downwards.
TGCTCTTTTCTAGAGACAAATCCTCTCCTTTGAGAATAGAGACAGTATCTCACTTGTCCACTTTTTCTTAGCTATTTTTCATTGAATTTGGGAAGAAATCACTACCCTTCTCGCTGGAGAAGTGCATAAATAAAATTGTTTGCAGAGTGTGCATGAAGTGAGAGCTCTGCCAAATACAACACTAAGGTGTTAATTGAGTCTTTATGAGGAGGGGCAGGTTTCCAGGAGTCTGAAAAATTAAATGTAATCTTAATTCAGAATAAGTATGTGATATGCTGGAAAACTAGTTGTAGGATTTATGAGGATTCTCATTCCAGAGAAATTTAACATAAAACTATATTGAGATAATGGTTATACCTAGCCATCTGAAATAAGAATAATTTGCTCTGAAACAATCTGTATTGCTTCAACAGGATCTCCAGCAGAGCTGTCTCCTAGTACTCTCTCCCCAGTTAATCATAGCCTGGGTAAGCTGGAAATATTTTTAATTGTTTCTGTGCATGCAATGACCCTTCTTTATATATAATGACATTAAAAATGAAAACATACTTTAAAAAAGTAAGAGCTCTATTAGGAGGAGACTCTTGGGTTGGCTTCCTGATAATAAACATAATAGAGCTGGGTTAATAACTTGTTAATAACTATTTCTGTAACTGTTGAGCTTCTAGCAAAGAGAAAGAATAATGTGGTTGTGTGTGCAGGAATAGCAATTATAAAATAAATCCTTTAAAGAACATTAGCATTAGCCTATCCATAGTGCTGCCCAGACTTGCAGTCTCCCATGTACGTGTGTGCTGCTGGTCTTCTCATGTACTTTCACCTGTAACCACAACACAATTGTTGCTCCCACATTAGTCGCCCACCTGCTTTGATCAGGTATCATTGCTGTGTGTCTGTATAAATGCCTCAGGAAGATCAGATTCCCTTGGGTTTGTTTAAGGAATGGTGACAGGAAAATGCTGTTCAGAATGCTAAGTAATTAGAGTAGGTAAAGAGGGGAAGCAGGGCAGGAAAAGCTGAAGATGCACAGGGAAGATATTGAGCTCTTGTAGGGGAGAGCTTAGAACTGCCTTTAGATAAAGAGACTGGAAGATCTAGTGTAATACAAGAGAACATAATTTTCATATTAATATTTTTTCCTCTGTGTGGTTCAGTGTTTGATAGGTTAATCTTTAACATTGCCAAAATGTTTGCAAGTTACAGAAAGGCAACAGAAATGTCTCAACGTCTGGCACTCGTGGCAACATTAGCTTAATCATTTTGCTGAGCAAAATGCAAGTACTGAACTAAAAGAGCTGTGGTCAGATCACCCCTTCTTCCCCTCTCCTTTGCTTGTGTGGAATATTGAATTCCATTCTGTTTACTTGGGTAGGTAAAAATGACAGCAAGCAAAATACAATTTGGGTAGTTGCAGGAGACTGCTGCTGTTGTTTCTGAAAGAGAAAAATATCCATGCAGCTATTCAACCTCAAATTCCATGTTAAGCTTGGTTTTTAAATTTTTTTTTTTAGACTTGCAACCAGTTACTTACTCGGAGCCTGCATTTTGGTGTTCAATAGCATATTATGAATTGAATCAAAGAGTGGGAGAAACCTTCCATGCATCACAGCCTTCCCTGACTGTAGATGGCTTTACAGATCCATCAAATTCAGAACGATTTTGTCTAGGTCTGCTTTCCAATGTAAACAGAAATGCTACAGTGGAAATGACAAGGCGACACATAGGTAAAAATCTCTGATCTTTTAACTATTTAATTTCATTTTAGCCCAGTAAATTTTCTGGCATGATCCAGGTAGGATGGGCAGATCTATGCTTGGGGTTCTTTTCATCCTTGTGCAGCCAGCCATTGAACTTCTCCCATGAGACTTGCTGAGGAGATCTTGGTGTTTCTTGTTAAGGACAGAAATGGAAAGACAGAGGTCACTGCTTCTGAAATGAGGGAGAAACGTAGCAGCCTCTGCTACTGCAGCCAGTTGCAACTGGGAAGAGATGTAGTGATGGCTGAAGCTGAGAGGAGCTGCCTTTCCTCAATCAGTAGTCACCAAGTCGGTGGCAGCAGCAGTCACACAAGTGTCAGGCTGCTAGTGGCACAGGAGGAAGCCACTCAACTGTATGGGATTTGTTGCTCACATTGCTGTTTTTTGCCTTCTGGAAAAAGATGATGCACCAAAGCATCCCAAGGGGCAGGTTTTTGGCTTTCAGGCTCCTTGTTGTACCACTCTGCCCTGGGTAGCATTTATATACAGAGTTGCTTATTACTGAAACTTAAGCTTTAATTACAAAATACTTACATGTGGTTTAGTTTATTCTAATTTATAAGATGCAGAATGGACACTGCTATTAATAGAATTCTTTTCTGAAAGCTGCCATTGAGAACGCACTGTTTTGACATGATTAAGATTTTCTTTAATAAATAATATTGTTTTCCACAATGCAGCAATTTGGCTTTAAATTCTTCAGTAAACTATTTTTTTCTTTCTGGGTTCTTCTACTTAGCAACATTCATGAGAATTTTTTTTGGTTTTACTTTTACTAAAAAAGTTCAACCTCTATAGCAGAACCTTCTTACTCCCTCTATGCCAAATCCAAATGCTTTTCTAATAAAATTTTAGATGTGCAGAAACCCAGGCTATACCTGTGCTGGCTGATCAAAATGGTCAATGATGAGAAAAAGCAAAAATGTGAGCTGCTCTATAAAGAAAATGAAAGCTCCTTAGATTGTTTGAAAAATAGTTTTAAAGAAAAAGAAGAGAAACTGGCTTTCAGAGGACCTGTTAATCATAAACAGTTTTCTTTGGGAGATCAATTATACATCACTTACCATACTTCTGCTAGTAATAACCCATGCACGCAGATTATTTTTTTCCACTTGGAGAGAGAGAACAAGATCACAATTTAAAAGTGAACAATAGGATTTCTTATGGGTATTTTTTTGTAATAGGGTAAATAAAGTCCTGTTGCTTCTGTCATAGTAGTTCTGAGAAGGGATATGCAGTGGGTTGTGAAATAGTGTGGGTGCATATAAGTGGAGAGTGTTGAAGTGGTATCCTCCTGTTTTCCTTTTTAGCCAAAGTTGCCTGTGCCACTTCACATGCAACACTTTAATATTAGCATGAGTTTTAATTCTGTTGAATCTAATCTTAATCCAATTTTGTTATTTCTTTAGGTGAAAAAGTTATTTGGTAATAGACACTGTTCCCTGACTTGAATTTGGTTACAAGCCATTACATGGCTAGAAAATTGTCTCGTTCTCAACCAAAAATTATTCTGCTTTTCCTTCAAATATTGTGTATTCGTGGGAGAAAAATGCAAGTTAATTGTGTCCTGCTCCTGCTACAGCTGTCAGCTCAGCAGCGTGGTCCTGTAGATAACTGATTTCTGTTTCTGTTGTAAAGGAAAACAAGGCCTTCTGAACAAAATACTCCCTTGTTTGTTAATCTGCTTGGCTCATATCATAACTAGAGTCCTTTTGAATTTTGCTACAGGAAGGGGAGTACGTCTCTATTACATCGGTGGAGAAGTTTTTGCTGAGTGCCTAAGCGATAGTGCGATTTTTGTTCAGAGCCCCAACTGTAATCAAAGATATGGCTGGCATCCTGCAACTGTGTGCAAAATTCCACCAGGTCAGTAGCCTACTTGTGTAAAAATACCTAGTGAATGTATTCACTAATGACATTTGTTTTCCTTTTGATAGATTCTCCATAGTCTTGGGCTTCTGTGTAGCAAGCACAAGTATTTGATTGTACCCTTTTGACTCCTTTTGACTTTTTTTCTCCTTTATAGGATGCAACCTAAAAATCTTTAATAATCAAGAATTTGCTGCTCTTCTGGCTCAATCTGTGAATCAGGGTTTTGAAGCAGTTTATCAGCTTACTAGAATGTGTACCATAAGAATGAGTTTTGTTAAAGGATGGGGAGCTGAATACAGGTAAGAAAAAAAACCTGCTTTTAAATTTAGAGTTAATAATTTATCTTCTTTCACTAATATACTATTTCTGTCTGGCTTGAAAGCCATACATACAGGCATCTTACTGCTATTGTATTGTATTCAACTTGCCATCTGCAAGTTGAATGCATGTTTTCCTTTTTCTCCCCCTCAGCTATGGATGTCCTAATTCATAAAGACCAGTAAACTGATTTTGGTATTGCATTGAAGCCAGCTGTTGAGCAAGGAATGTTGTCAAAGTTCCGTTTCCTTGCTCATTCCTGCTTGCTTATTGTGGTGAAATCACTGACAACATCTAGAAGTTTGTTCGCTATGAGATTTTGTTGTGTTAGGCATACAGTTGTTTCTGTCTCTGTCCTGTTCTATATGGAGTATAAGGAGATTGTTAAGTTGTGGTGTGGGATGCAGTTGATAGTACTCGACAGAAAGAATTGGAGTCACTTGGAGTACATTCTGCAGAATAAAACAACTGGAGAACACACATTTAAGCAAATTTAAGCAAATATGGCAAATATTTTGGAACTTGTAGTGGAAAAAAACTTTGGAGGAGTAAGATGACTGTTTATGTAATAAAGCTAAAAACAGTTTTTTGAGTGGAAAAAATAGTCTTTTATCTGCTTTTGAATATATTCTAATTGTCTATTAGCACAAACTAAGAGCCGTAGTTGAGGACAGTGCCTGTTTTTAATGTAGTATGGGAACTTGGGAAGGAAAGGAATTTACTTCTGAGCAGTATTAAAGATTTAATTTATTTTGGAGAGCTAGAGATGTGGTTTTAAACAAGTCCCATAAGCCTCTCTAGAAATTGTCCACTGAAAGAATGAAGGCTGCCGTATCAATACCCTTTGGCAATACATAAGACTTTTTAAAAATCCATATAATTACTGAAGCTGAATAATGTCATGTAGGTTCCGCTGTGAATTCTGGGGTTCTGATTATTTTATCTGCTCTGGAAATACATACTGATGCTTCTATTTACATGTATGTAGGGGAGGCTTCTCAGTGAAATGGAAGCCAATTTTGTAAAGGCCTAGTTAGATGAAATGAGAAATTTGAGTAATGGAATAAATTGGTAGTTCTTTGTTAGAGGTACACAAGAAAGAATTTGGCTCAAGTTTAAAGAACTGATGGATTTGGCTTAAAAGGAGTATGTATACACTTTACGCATAATTAAATACAACATTCAAATCAGAACAGAAGAAAGGCTTAATCAGTCAGATGATATGGAGGCAACTTGAAGTGAATGAAGTGCTGGGTTATAACAGTGGGGGCAGGCTTGTGGTAAAGTTATTTTTTTGAGGAGGGAGAATGTTGATTGTTAGTGTGTAAACTGTTCAGAGATCATAGGATTAAAAAAGCTGCAGTGGAAACGCTGCCAGAGCAGTACAGAAACTGATTCCTGATATAATGCCAATCTAGTTTCTTTGCATCTCTGTTGAAGATGATGCTAATGAATTATTGATGCACAAAACTTGTAAGTTATGCTGCAGTTGTGATTTAAAGCCAGAAGAGGTTGCTCCTGCAAACACAATCTTGAATTTAAATGAATGTAGTCTGAACTGTCAAAATAGACCAGGAAGCACTGTAAAATCTATCATTCTAGTTAAAACCTCTGTGCTTCATTGTTATGTCAAAAATGTTTCTCATAGAATAGGCTTTGGCAGAGTCAAAGCATTACTTACATTTTAGGCATATGGCATATGTTCGTAAATGTGCAGGTAAGGCAGGGTGGTACACTTTATAAGCTTGGTAGGCAAAAGAGCTTATAGCATTTTGCTTGTTGTGTTGGCTTGAACTGAGGATGGTGGTAGGAGTTCAGATCAGCAGTCAAGTGTTCATGTTAGCACAGGAACTATCCAAGTCCAGGATCATCTTCTGAAGGAAGTTAAGTAGAAGTAATTACAGCAGAGACTTAGTGATAAATGAACTGGAAATCCATGGGTAGAAGAGGCAGAGTTTTAGCTTTGAAACTGCTGCTAAGTGGCTGTCACCATTTTACCAACTTTTGCCAGCGTAGTGCAAAGCCAGGGTTGTTGAACAGAACCAGTTATAAAATTTTGAGGAAATGTGTTGTGGAACACATTGTTGGGGAGTTGACAGCAGTGGAATAATGAACTTCCTTCTTCGGGAGAGGATTCAAGACTAAATGGAATTGTTTCCTGTGGTTTAGATTGTTCTTGTATTGGATCACTTTGTTTTGGCATAGATGTTCAGGGCTAAGATAACAATGTGTTTTGAGTGCTGAGAGAGCACAGACCCCAGCTGCTTTCTTCTCCTAGAAAATGTGAAACCACAGACAACTTTTTGAAATACATCCTCTCACTGGCTTAATCTTTCTGCCTTTTCAGTTCCTCTGTTTATATAAAACAGATTTCCTTAAAGCTAAGGGTTGCAGTCCCCACAGTAAAAACGAAGGGGCTGGTTTTGTGTCTGACTAATCTGCTGCCTTTGAATCTTAATGCCTCCTTGCTTTGACTTCAGGATAGCTAGAATTACTAGGAAAAACTTGCTTAGCAGCAGTAGTCTTGCTCATCTAGTTTGGGAAAACTCCCATGCCTGCAGTGGGTACAGTGAAATCACAGGATTTCTCAGGCAGTGTGTCCAATACTGATTTCTCTACTTTGGAGATGAGAAGGAAGAATTTTGATTAACAGGTCTCTGAAACAAGGATATATGGGAGAGTGAAGGCAGCTTTTATGGTTGTCAGCGCTTCAGCTTTACTGAGGCTTTCTATATGGTGTTTAATTAAGGGCATCTATTGTGGGGAAATTACAGGCAAGTTTATATAGAAGACAAGGGAAACACAGTTTTTACTTAAATTGTTTGTGTGAGGGTGTTACAGTACAAAATACATGTAGAGTTTTAAGATTACAGGAAATCAGAGAAAGGTTAGTATTCCTTTGAGATTGCATTGGTTAGCACATTATAACCACACACTGTGTTTTGACACAGTGTTTCTGACAACATATAGCAGTTTTCTTACACTTTCATCTTGTCAATTGCTTCAAAAAGCCAGACTTTCTGATGACCATAGTACTGTGCTGTTTGGCCGTGCTGACAGTGCAGAGCCAAGTGTTTCTATTCCATACGTCTCAGTGGTTGTCTACAAAATTCAAACCTAGTTATGTATGCAGACTCTTTGAAGGTTGAGATACAGCTGCACACAGTGATCTGTGATGTGAACACCACATTGGTTGGATAATCTTCACTTTTTAATTTCTTTTTAGAAGAAAGGCTCTTGGTGTGGTACTTGAAGCAAATGCTGCAGTTCTTGCCTTACTCTCCAGAGCAGCATATTCTTGATGTATTATGGAAAAGCATGTAATTCATGTCTTACAGATACAGAGTGTTTGGGTTTTTTTTGTTGGGGTTCTCCCCCCCCCCATCTGAAAAAAGATAACTGTTACTTTTCTTCTGTTATTTATGGCAATGGTTGCAGATTTTGATCTTTGTGTAGTAGACATGGATGGAATCTTATTTGATCATATGATGGAGAACTTTACAGTAGTCAGAGCTGCTTTCTGACTTTCCTGTTCTCTATTTTCTAGGCGGCAAACAGTAACAAGCACTCCTTGCTGGATTGAACTTCATCTGAATGGACCTCTACAATGGTTGGACAAAGTGTTGACTCAGATGGGCTCCCCTTCAGTACGCTGCTCCAGCATGTCATAAAACTCCTTTTGCCGTTACCAGTGGGCTAAATAGAGTCCAATCAACAGACTTAATATAACAGCTCGTCTGTCATAGTATTTGTGTGTGGTCCCCATGAACTGTTTACTATCCAAAAAGTTTTGGGTTTTTTGGGTGTTTTTGGGTTTGTTTTTAAAAGAAAAACAGCACTTGAGGTCTCATCAATTCAAGCACCTTGTGGATTGTTTCTTATACTCTGATACTAGATGGAAATTTAGTGTATAGAAATGCCTTCTTCAGAACGAAGAAGGGACAGTTCTAAAGACTCTTAATGGTGTTTTTATTGGGTATATAATTTAGTGTCCTAATGGTTTATCAATAACATGAATAGCGAAGTATATGTACAGGTAATGTATCATGATATCAAATATCACAGTATTGTGCTGTTCTACATTTTAGTTCTCATAAATAGTTGCTTGGGTTTTTTGATTGGGGCAAATCACTCAAAAATTCCAAGACTCTACTCCTTTATTCTTTTGTATTTTTTTATATAAGCAGGTTTTAGAGTTGTCCTAAACATAAAAAGCAGACTTTCCTTGTAGAAAAGCTTAACTTTTTGCTGCCGCCTTAAAGAAAAAGAAAATCCCTCCATTGGAAGGGAAAGAAATGTCTTGAGATTCATCTGTGAAATCTTAAGATGCTTTATATACTTAATGGGGCCTAAAATGATTTTATATTATAAATTCTGAGTATCCACCACACTAGGAGTCTAGTTTTCCCTACTCAGAGTTGATACATCTGTTACCAGCAGTATTGCTGGCATTGATGTAATTTGGGACTTTTTTGTACCTTGAATCATTGAAATCAGTGTTTTTTCTCATGGAATGAGAATCTACTGTAGCACTGGATACTGGATTAAGTACACAAGGTTATTGGCTTACCCCTTACATCTCTTTTTTCACTAAACAGATGTCGCTAATGTTTTTTAGTTTTTGGAGCCAAATACCTTGAAAAATTCTTTCCCAGGGTAAACTAGACTCTTTTGTATAGGTTTTAAATAGATGCAGCTTCTTAACATATTTCAGTAACAGAATTTAAATTTCTGTTCTGAGTGGCTTTGTATAGCTTACTTGCATACCAGATTATACGCATTCATTATGTCATAATGGGCCTTGTTATTAAAAGTAGTTGCTTCTGCAAAACCTCTAGATAGTGGTCGCTGAGGTATGACCAGCGAAGGAGGACTTCTAGGTTCTTCGTGACAGTGCATGTTATTGTGAACCCTTGGACACTACAGCTGCACCATATTAAAAATATTCTGAAATATATTCTACAAATAAGTCTGGGTTGGGGAAGGGTTGGGAAACTGTATAGAAGGGTTATTCTGACTTGAAAAATACACATCTTACTAACAATCTTGTGATCTAGCTGTCTGTCATTCTTCTGTTGTTGTGGCAGTAGCAGGATTGCCTTTGTTTTTCCCATTGTTTCATCCATTACACTAGTACTGTACTTTGTAAGTACAGCTAGTGATAACTTAGCTTTGAGGAACAAAAATGTGGCCAGTATTATAGCTTTTAATAGTTTGACTGAATTGATGATAGTGATGGATATTTTTATGCCATACTGACTAGGGCATAGAAGCAATACCAAAAGTCAAGCCTTGAAAAAGTGGGCCAGACACCTTTGAAAAAAATTGCAAAGCAGTTACCAGTTTGTGCTAGTTTTACCAGTAGACTAATGTATTGGTAGAACTTGTGAACCTAAGAAATAAACTTAATGCGTGTTGCATTTGTCTAATATGTGAATACACTAATAAAAGTTTTAATTCTCATGGTGGTTGGTGTTTTTTTTAAATTGCTGTATATATTTTCTGTTGAAGGTTAGGAATCGGTCCAACCCACCCAAATAACATGCAGGACACTTGTGCCTTTTGTGGCTGGAAAGATAGAGATGTTAAATCGCTTACACAGCTGTCGTGGAGGTTCTGAGTGTGTGTGTTTTAGCAATGCAGACTTCTACTCTAGGTCAGGTTTATTAAAGCAGTTGCTTTTTTCCCTGCTATGTTCAAATTACATCCTACTAGCTCAGATGTTTACTTTCACCTGTGAAACACTTAGATGAGAGAGACTTGTCTGGGTGAAAGATTCCACTGCATTTATTGAGCAGGTTGCAACTTGAATGGATTGGGTGACCTAATTCTGTAGTCGTCTTACTGTGGATTTCTGTGTGTGTGCTTTCAGCTACGGTGATATTACTTGCTTTGCCTTGAATGTTGGTAATAACCTTGGCTGTACCCTTTTTTGGCATGTACACTACCTGGAAGTGCAGGGACATTGCAGACATTATCTGTGGACCTGTGGTGCTGCCTGCATGCAAGGCTATCTCAGCCTGTGTAGAAGTCACTTATTTTAATGGTACTAACAAGTTAAAAAATTCTCTCCTGCCATTACTGTTTCAGCCACAGCTTAATGGAACAAGAGAACTTATCTGCATTTGAAATGTTTGCTTGCATGTGTTTCATTTAAATGCCCTTGGCAGTTCTTGAGTAACTTTAACCTACTCCGTTTCTTAATCTAGTGCCTTTCTTTCTTACCCCACTGTTGTTCTGCTCTTCCTCAAAACCTGACCAGTGCCTGCTCAAGGATCTTAATGCACAATGCCTGTGGTGTGTAAGGAATGTGACTTCATCCCTCTTCTGCCAGTCAAAGTACTGATGTTCAAAGTACAAATTAAAAGTGAATTATTTTTTTTGCTGAGGCTGTTTTGTTAGATAAAATACTTGTCAAAAAGGGAGGACTCAGCTTGGAGATACTTTTAGGTACTGGTAGCCAGCTGCTTGGCTGTATCGTGAAGCTGGAAAACTGTATGTAACTGCTGCCTTAAGTTTGGACTGGGATTCCATGTGCCTGGGTTCTGATCTTTTTCTTGTCATTAGCCCTGTCAGAGCTTGATTTTTCATAGTCCTGCCAAAGCCAAGTAATAAAAAAACAGGTAGTTGATGTAAACATCTGAGCCTAAAAATTATTTTTGAGTTGCCTTTTAGCAGCTTTGGATGCACTGAGCTGATGTTTCAGAACTCTTCTCCCTCCAAAGAAAAACGCAGGTTCATTTAGAAGTTGTTCCAGGGCTGAGGCTTTGAGAACAGTGTCAGACGCCTGGACTTCTGCACCTTTAAACTGTGAGAATTGATAGTGGACCATCATCTCTGTGTATTTTCCCCTTTTTGTGCATGTTTCCCATCTAGGTGGTAAACTCACTCAACAGGAATTTTCTGCTGTTAACTTTAGCATCTTGCACTGAGTCCTTTGGCTTCCAGGTGCTGTTATACAAATCTAGAACATGGTAAGAGCTGTGGTGTTTTCTTGTTCTTTTTTCAGGATGTTGTGCTTAATCAGAACTTGACCTCCTTGAGACTGACTGCAGGCATGCAGCGTAGATAGTTTAACTTCAGGCTCCCTGTACAATCAGCAAGGAGAGGTAAAGTCTGAATTGGGAGCTCTGGATTGCTCTCTGGTAGAGAGTCTAGGCTGTAGGCTGAGACGCCTGTTTTAAATGCACAAAGTATGCACAAATATCTGCCTTAAAGGGTTCTTGGGTGCTGTCAAAGTAGTCAGCTTAGATGTTTAGGAATAATAGCTTTAAACTAATTTACACAGTAAAAACTAGAAATCACAACTACTGTACTTCACTAAGCTTTTTATTTTCATGTGTCCAACTTTTCACGTTGAAGTGGGAGGGTGTGAAGTTTAGGGGTTTGATAATAATCTGTAGCTCTAAATTGTTGGCACAGTGAACTGTTTTGTTTTAACATTCAAACTTGTCATACTTCATTGTGGTTACAGCTTTTTTTAGCATTGCAAACAGAAATTTTACTGCAGCTGGGTTTTGAGTTAAAATATTGTGAAATACAGGATTTCACTATACTCCACCCACACAGTGTTTTACCTGAGTATGAAGCAGTGCTCCTTTTACCAAAACAAGTTTGACTATAACCTAATTTTGGGGATACTGTAGCTTAAATATCAGCTCTGAAGAGTT